>NC_092212.1:18786684-18806448 GCF_043381705.1 Parasteatoda tepidariorum
TATATATATATATAGGGAAGGCGAGAGTACTCCCCCTCCTCTTGAGGTACTTCCGCGGTTACTGATTGTTAGATATTAAACATACAGAGCTATTTTAGGGATGTTTCAAATTATATCAGTTTTAGATGCAAAGCAAATAAATAATGTCATATGCATCTTTATTTCTAGTAAAAGTAACTCCAAAGGATGATGTTGTAAGATCTGTTCTCGTGAATGGTGAAAAGTTCCAACTTGCCCAGTTCCATTTTCACTGGGGAGACAATTATTACACTGGATCAGAACACACGGTGGATGAGAAACAGTATGCACTAGAGGTACAAGTCCTGACCTTTTCTATCTAGCAAAAATCTTATTTGTAAAATGAATGGCAACAAACAGAATCACACAGCCAATCTTGCTAGATGTTAAATTTATGTTTGAATTAATTCTTCGTTTAGCTTCCACTTTTATCATATAAATTAAAATCATCTGAAGAATTTTACACTTATATTGTTTTGAATTATAAATAAGTGGAAGTGTTAAATAAAGTATGCTTCACAGAATCTATTTATAAATATATCATGAAATCATTTATTTTCGAATCAGATAAATAGGAGGTAAATCTGAAATAACGGGTTTCAAAGAGTGCATAAAAATACACTTTGAAAACCGTTATACACAGTTAAAACGTGGTATGGTTGTTATGCATAGTCACTTGCTTAAAATAATATTTTTATTTTGCAGTTACATTTTGTGCACACAGATGCAAAGGGACGCATTGCCGTAGTTGGTGTATTCTATCAGGTTTGTATTCTGTCAGAAGTGAAACAATTTATTATTATCCTAATTTGTTTTAGATTTTGTTACTGACACGCAGAATAAAAAAAATAACTTTTAACTCTTAGCATAACTTGGAATTTAATACTGAATAACATGATTTTATTAAATTTAACACTAAATAATAATAGCTAATTATTTTTAAAAAAAAACTTGATGACATTGGTTAAGGCTGTTTTTCGAAATTTCGGTTGTAATATAAGGTGATGTTTCCTTGCGAATAATATGCTAGTTTGCGAATAATATGCTGTCGTGAGTTCGCAACTGTTACTTATGACTGTTAGATCAAGTTTAGCCTAATAAGAGCTGTCTACGCTTATTATTCTGCTCAGCCGTAGATGAATTATTTAACAATCACTTGTTAGAAGAAATCTTTTCTTATTTGTTGCAACGCATGCGCTCTGAAACTCTTGCTAACTGGAACATTTTGTCTGCTTGTCAGTTAGATTAGCAATTTCGTATAGCGTGTTTACCCATCACCTCCTACATCAAGAAGCCTCCACACGGTCTTTTATAAGTAGTCCACGCAGACTGTTTAAAAAATGAACCTGTTGTGCGCATGAACCCAAAACCTTTTATAAAAGTAATTGAGAGAAATTTATCTTATATATTTGAGAATTGAATCTGCAGTGGTTGACTAGTGAATAAGGCAAACCAATAATATTCATAAATAAAATTAATTTTTAGTCATATATGTGCTACCACTTTCTTATTTTAAATATATTCTGTATTAAATGACTCGTTCGGTAAGTGGATATCCTTCATAGTGGTCTGATCGGACTACTTATAAGAAACCGTGTGGAGGCTTTCAGTTATAGGAAGGTTCTTCAAGGTTTTATTTTATTTTTATGAGTTTTATGCGAGATTCAGGGAGCATAGTTCCTTTTTCCAGCTATATTGGAAGTTCCAGTATGTGCTAGGTCTGTTTTTATTTTAAAGTTTTTAATAAATAGTTTATTTTGGCAATTTAGTTTCTTTTTCATTAATCGATGGCTCGTGTTAGTTTAATTCATGCTAGTTTTCCCCCACATACGGCTAATTCCGTAAAACGTCTATTTGGAGAAACGCCACAGTTTTGTGAAAAGGAAAAGAGTTTGTGGTCTAATTTCTTAATATTTGAAAACTTACTCCAATGCTGCATTATCTGGTCTCATAGGATGTACTAAAACTGAGAATAAGGCAGTGATTTTGTTAATTTTCATCTAGATGGAAAAATGTCGCCAAATTGGCGATTTAAAAAAAAGTTTAATGAGGTTTTAAATATTCAAATTATTTGACTGTTCTAAGACCCAGATAATTCCTCACGGCTAGATCATTTATAGAGATTCAAATCATCGAATTGCTTCAGTTGTTAGGCACTATGTTGTAAGGAACTATGCCTTTTTTTTATATTTTCCTTGGCAATACAGCTTCGAAAAACAGTTTTAAGAAGATTATCGAAATAGTAAACGAAATATTTTGTTGACTGCCATGTTGGAAATTACAAAATTATTCAGTGATTTTTTTTCAGTCATCCATTTTGAACAGCACTGGTATGCAACCCATTTCGGATATGCTGCAATCCCTTCGGTATAAGGGTACGAAATTAGATGTGAAAGGCGATATCAACTTGGATAAGTTGGTCGAAAATGGTTGCTCTTACTATCGTTACGATGGCTCTCTCACAACTCCTGGATGCGATGAAGGAGTTATCTGGACACTTTGCAAAAATCCTCTTAGAATTGGAATCTTGCAGGTATACTATGAATTTAAAAAAATAAGTTTTTAATTAA
Source organism: Parasteatoda tepidariorum (assembly GCF_043381705.1). Taxonomy (NCBI): domain Eukaryota; kingdom Metazoa; phylum Arthropoda; class Arachnida; order Araneae; family Theridiidae; genus Parasteatoda; species Parasteatoda tepidariorum. Next base: position 18,789,273 of record NC_092212.1, read on the forward strand.
AACCAGTTTTAATTTTATCATTTGCACAACAAACTCAGAGATGCCAAATGCTCCGGACACGCCAAAATAAATAAAAAAACGGTAAATAACTACAAAGTAAATTTTGCTAATATTTGACTATTATTTATATTCTACTACAATGATTTTCTCAGTATGTATTGCATCAATTTCTTCAAAATTTTTAAAAGCATTAAAAATTTACTCGAATTATGTGTTTTAACAATCTTGGCTTCCCCGGTCACCGGTGATCGGTACATGGCATTCAACGTGTTAAATAAGGAATTAACTGAAATTGTGAAACAAAAATTTTCTTTTTTTCTTTTTGAGATGGAGGCTACTGTCTAGGCTGTCTTCCAGATAAAGGAGGGAGGATTGATGGTATACCGATTCTCTTGAATGCCAACTTTAAAAGTCTCACTAGAGAATAACTAACTACTTATCCCCAACTACTATTGAATTTCAGTAGATTCCAAAAATACTTTTTCGAGTGAGAGCGAAAGTTACGTATTGATTATTTAGTAAAATAAAATAGAACTTTTGAAACGATTACTTATAAATAAAACGAATTAAATATAAAAGGTCAGATAAGCAAAGAGACATACTTTAAAGAGCTGATAAAACATATAAAAAATTCTGTATCTTTTAAAAAGTTGTGCCTCAGTTCACTACTAACTGAAAAAAAAAACTTCACGAACAAAAAAGTAGCAATTTAAATAAATAAATAAATAATTAAATGCATATAAATAAATAAATAAATAAATAATTAAATAAAAATAAATAATTGAATAAAAATAAATAAATAATTAAAGAAAAATAAATAAATAATTAAATAAAAATAAATAAATAATTAAATAAAAATAAATAAATAATTAAATAAACGAGCCACACTGAATACCTTTTGATCTAATGATCTAATCTTTGATCTAATCTTTACGTTCAATGACTCAATCTTACTGGTTCAAATGGGTGACCTCAAATATGCTACTCAGTAGATGCCCACGATATTTTAAGTTATGAAATCACACACAGAAACGTATTTCTTTGAATAAACATACCATTTTTTTCGTTTTAAGCAAATTGAAAGAATTTTACACACAATTATAAAATTCGTTTATCCAGAGATAATTTTATGCAAAAAGCAGTTTTCATTAAGTATTTCTTTATTATTTTATTCAAAGATAGTCGAAAAAATGTTGAATTGTAAGGTAGACATTTTTTTGTGTCATTTTAAAGAATGTAATTTTATTTGGCAAAATAAAAAAATGGAGTCAAATTGTTCCTTAGAAATCGAATTTTAAAAATACGACTCTTTTAAAATTCAATTTATCAGGAACTATTCGACCGATTTCGCTCAAATTTTGTATTTTTCTGTGTGAAATTAAATTCTTTAAAACGACGTCAAAAATTTTATACTTTACAGTTCAAAAATTTTCGACTATTTTTAAATAAAAAATTTTTTATACTTACAGAAAGTCATTTTTTTGTATAGAATTATCTTTGGATAAACGAGTTTTATAATTATTTGAAATTTTTTTTCAATTTTCTTAAAAGGTTCTCGATATATAGCGAAAAGTAAAATTAACATTACAGGGTCTAAACTTTCGACCGCTCCCCTGACCACACTATTGGGACCATATTTCCCAGATTGCTGCTCTTAAAATTCACTCGAGTAACCATGAGTTCCACAGATACTCTGTGGTACTCATAGTCACTCTACTCTCTCGGGAACACAAGCTTTAAATGAATGGTTTATTAAAAACACTAAAACATTTTTTTATATTTTTATTTTCTGACGGGTTTTTCGAATGGATCTCAGATGATTTGGGCGGACCGTTCATCTCAACGTTGCAATCGGTTTCTTTCAACAAGTTACAGTTTTTATGCAATTCAATAATCTGTTGCAAACCAGAATTTTTCAAAATTCACTCGAGTGAATACATAATGTCCCCACTTCCCTACTTCATAGGGAGTGGTAGATAATACATTGCAGTTAATGATGTGATACGTTAAGGTCATATATTTTTTGTTATTACTCCCTATGAAGCAGAGAAGGGGGACATTCAGCATTCATTCGAGTGAATTTGCATAGATAAACTTTAGAAACAAGTGTATATATGCATGTAAACATATGTAAACCTTTACGTTTTTTTCAAACTTGTGCATTTAAACGAAACACAAGCTAAACAAAGAATATAATTTTGAAAAAAAAAGTAGCGTTAGGAGCAAAAGCTAATTTAAGATTTGAATTCTCCACACCCGAATTAAATAAAATCAAGTACTTGCATAAATTCACAAATTTTTTTTCTTCCCAATGTAATCTTTTCCTTTTTTCCGAATTAGTAGTAAGGCTTGTTTTAGGTTTTAGTTTGAAGCTTCATGGAATAAGAGAGTGAAAAATTTATATTTTTATATCTATAAATCTATCTATATGTTTTTATATCTATAAATATCTATAAATTTATATTTTTTATCTATGAATTTCCAATATAAATTTGGAAATATTTGAACAAAGTTTTACAATTTATAAATTTGTCTTTATAACACAGTAGTGTTGTTTTAGAAAAATTATTTTCTTCTCATTCTTTTTAAGTTACAAAAGTTGTTTGCGTTAATCTCTAAGCTAATTCCAGCATTCTAAGTAAACATTGATATATGCTGTTCTTGCATTCAGCCTCATATATTTACCGAAGAACTTCTTTTACTTATTTACATTTTTTGTTTTGCAGCTTATTGAATTCCGGCAGGTTTATTCAGTTGGAAAAACTGATGGAGTGGACATCAGTGAATGCATAATAAATAATAATTACAGACCAATTCAACCAATTAACAGCAGAACAGTCAGATCTTCAGTATGAAATAATTAAGGAACATGTTTTAAACATTAAAACTGTTATTATTATATGAATTTGTTCAAAAAATGTATTAATAAAATTTTGGTACCAAATTTTTAGAACAATTATTTCTGCTAAATTATAAACATAAAAATTGTGTTCTGTAAAGATGTTAAATTTTTTAAAAAAACAACCAATTTGTTTAATCAGGTTACGGCAGGTTCATACCGGCCAGAGTTTTTCAAAGTAGCTTTTTCTTAGTGGTAAGAAATTAAAAATTGAATTGAGATTGTAAGTTGGGCCTCAATGAAGTTTAGCCATTACTTGAAAACCAGAGTAGCCAACTTGTTCAGGAAAGCGGACAAATATCTTCGATTGGCTGTCGTATAATACACTGCTAAAAACAATTAAAGGATATTTAGGTTGAGGGTTGATCTTGCTCCTGTAGAATTGTTTGAATGATTGATCTATTATCGACAGACGTAGTAGGCTATATGAGACAAAAATGACATTTGTTTGGCAGAAAAAAATGTGCTTTATTGAGCAAATGGATACAAAAGGAAAGAAACACAATTTTTGAAAAATAGAAAAACAAATAAAACAAGGTGTTTCATTAAAAGACAATCACTTTTAATGGTTATGGTTTTCACCGACTATCACCAAGTTATGGTTATGGTTTTCACCGACTACCAGCGACGTTGAACATCCTCGAGGCATTGAGTCAATGAGGTTATTAATGAGGGGCTGGGGTATTCTATCCCACTTCTGCAGAAGAATTCTTTCCAGTTCTCGAAGAGTTTGTGGGGGTGGTAGGCATCCAGAAATTCGTCTGCCTAGAATGTCCCAAATATGTTCGATTGATTTCATGTTCGAAGAACACGCTGGCCAATCCATTCGCAAGATTCCTTTCTCCAAAAGAAAGTCATTTACCAAGTTAGCACGATGTAACTTGCAATTATTGTTCCTTATCATGAAATCATCTCCAATTGCTGAAGCGTAAGTGACTACAATATGTTTCAGGAGCTCATCGCAATCGACCGGTCCGAACTCCATTTCGAATGATATATGGAGATTAGTGCGCCCATCAATGGAGATCCTTGCATACACCATCACTCCCCCACCACCAAATCATACACTTTCGAGCACGAACGCAAGATTATTTTTAGTGCCCCGTTCCCTCCAGTTGAAACTACGCCTACTATCAGGATGAACAGAAAAACGGGCGCCAGAGAGAAGAATGCTGCGCCATTCATTTCTCCTCCTGTTCACATGCTCTGTTGACCATTCCCTGCTGGCTCGATTGTGCTTTGCTGTTAACGTGACACACACCATTGGTCGACGAGCAGACAGACTTACAGCGTGAAGGCGGTTTCGAACAGTTTGTGTCGAAACTGTGGTGCAAGTAGCCGAACGAAGGTTTTGTTGAAGGAGAGTGGTATTCATATTTCAGTGTCTATGAGCCGTTAACGTTAAATAACAGTCTTCATTGGGTATTGTTGCACGTCTAACGTCTACGCTCTCACCCTCACCCTGATCTTCGGCCTGCATTTCCAGTTTCCAAAAAACGGCTCCAGATCCTAGAGATTACACTTTCTGATTTACGCTTCTGCTCCTTCGGCTTGTGTTTAACCCCTCTCTCATCAGCCAACAACTCTCCAAGCTTCTGATTAGGTTATATGACTTCGTTACGACATCGCACTGATCGAAACAACGCACTTACTGAATGTCGATCATTCTTTCTCAGCTTTGTCTTACATTAAGTTGAGAACCAAATTAAATTCGCTGCAGCAAAAAACGTCCTCTTCAACGTCTAACTCATAATTTGATACTGCGAAGTTTGAAAATAAGAAAAATTTGCATTTGTGCTCTTTTACCATTTTATGCAAAGAAAAAAAAATAACTGCGTATTTTATACAAGACTTACTATATCCTTCAATTGTTTTGAGAAGAGTATATGATTTTTGGTTTAGTAAATTTGGTTTATTAGGTTTTAGCTCACCACTTTCTCTAAATAATCCAAAGGCTTATGCTATACGCCACTTTGTCATCCATTCGTTTATCTGGCTAATAACTCCGTTGAAAAGACAAGCGCCGTGAGTCAGATTCCTCGAAAATAACACTCACATTAAAGCAATATAGCAAGAATAAATATTTTAAAGACGGACAGCAAATAAATATTTTAAAGTGGTAGTTTATCAATTGTGATTCTTGGTCCAATAAATTCAATTTTAGCATATAATACTGATAATTTTAGCAGATCCAACACTATTTCTAAATAATTCGTAGGCTTACACAATTCACCACTTTTTAATAGTTTTGTTATGCTGTACATATTAAAAAGCAAGCAAAAATAGTCAAATATTTGCAAAATTTAGTTAGTAGTTATTTACCGTTTTTTTTTTAAAAATTATTATGGCATGTCCGGAACAGTTGGCATCTTTGCGTTGAGCCTTTTCAAACTTTATCAAAATTAACTGAAAATTTGTAAGTTTTAGATTATAGTTCTTTGCTGTTTTTTAAAATATTTTTTCGAATTCGGAAGAATTGTTACACGTGTGAAGACTTAGAAATTAACACGTACACGCCGGGGTGACCCACCGGAGGGTCACGCTAGATTGTCTCATCTTGGCGGCTCGCCAAAGTAAAAACATGGTAACAAATAAATTTAATTTTTTAGTTTTTTTCTGGGAATAATAAAAATCCATAACTACCAATTGTTTTTAACGGATGCAATTTTTGTATTGAATTGCTTCTTCGCCGTGATAAATTTCCTTACAGTGAACTGTTATTGTTGAGAATAGATTAACTCCTCTCGAATATTGTCTAATATTGAAATAGTTCTTCTACCAGTATTTTCACTTTTCCCGGCATGAACGTGTTAATAAAATAGTATAACTAGTAAGAAAGTGAGCTAAGCTACTTCTTCTGGCTTCATCTATCAACATTTCCGCTTTAAAAATAGTGTTATAAAAGTTTTACCAATCAAAGTTTAAATGAAGTTTTATCGACAAGATGAAGATTGATTCAATTATTTTATTCTTGAAATTTTATCTTCAGTAAACAAAGATATTTGTGTTCACCATAATACAAATTACAATATCGTACACAATAATATCGTACAATTAATAATACAAATATCGAAATTTTTTATATCAAATTACTCGAAAGCGATGTTTTAAAGATTGAGATAGCCAACAGTAGAAAAATACGAAATAAATCTAAGCATGAATGATCTACCCCTGTTTTCATAAAGATTCATTTCTCAATGCTAACTACAAAATGTTGCGTTTTCACAATAGTAGTTCGAATTGGGTTAATATTTCTAAAAGCAATAAGTCTTGACCTTATCTTCAAATAATCCTAACCCATGTCATTACATTCAAAAGAATACATCTTTAAAAATGCTTTATCTTTAGGNTAGAGCAAGCTGCTCATTTTATTTTTTGATTCCTTTTTTGTTATTCAAGCAAAGTGCTTGAAACATTCATAAAAGCAACTCCACTTCCTGCTTACCTCATTGCTCAACCAAAAGTGTGTTAAAATTCAAGATGAATGGGATAGGGGTCGCGAATAAATAAAAAATCAATTCGTTAGATATATGACAGGAGCCCCAAAGGCAATCAGTAATAGACTTTTAAGAAAAGATCTTAAAATTGAGGAAATGAATTGCTACATGGTGAAACGCAGCACCAAATTCTTCCGCGATGCTAAAGAATGTAATGCCTCTAATTTTAAGCAAATCTTTGATATTGAACTTATAAAAGAAAACAGTAACCACAGCCCACTAACGGCTTTCCTACTATCAGATAGTATAATCTCAAAATTTTACAAGAAATAGGACACAAATACACACAGCGTATCCACTGGACTATGGCAAACCCGGTGAAGGAGTAACCCTGAATAGGGTCCGATCCGGGCAAGCCATAGCTCTATTAAGTTTAGTACAGTGAGCAACCCGGTACGAGTGGTTGAATACCAGGACGACCGGGTCACTGTTATAGTAGAGCCATACACTAATATTAGTCATATGTTAGTATAACATAAACATGTAAATAGTTTTGTAAATATTATGTACTTATATATCTTATCATAATCTTATCTTATTTTAATAATGCACCTTCATTTTATGTTATCATATTCAATTGCTTGTTCTTTACTTGTTTTTATTCTGTTATTTTTGTATTTAACGATGGGGGAATTCCCCCTATCCCTTATTATAACATAAGATTTAATATTCCTATGACCTGAGAGCATAAAGCAAACTAGTATCGATTAATCGGTTAGTAGTGGCGCTTTGCGCCAAACACCGAGATTCCACTCATATCAAGCATCGTATTTATGTCCTGCTATACCTTTTAAAAAGCAAGCAAAAATAGTCAAGTATTTTCAAAATTTATAGTTATTTACCGTTTTTTTTTTATAGTTATTATGGCGAGTCCGGAGCAGTTGGCATCTTTGAGTAGAGCCTTTTCAAACTTTAACAAAACTTACCGAAAACTTGTAAATTTTAACTCGGAATTCTCTGACTTTTTTTCAAACTTTTTTTTCGAATTCGGAGGAATTGTTACACGCATTAAAACTTAAAAATTAAAAAGGGACAAACCTCAATGATTTCGTGCATGTGTAAACAGGGTACACGTTCTATGCATATTTTACTATATAAGTTACATATATTACTTTATATTTTATAATCAATATTTCTCCTATGATCTAATTATAAAAAACAAGGAGGTTTTTTTTGCCTAACTAGTATTTTGCCTTATTTATGCAAAGTACTATTTTTCGATATTTTGTCACTTCAGTCCTGAAACTACTGTCCCTTTAAATTATGTCAAAATGTTTTTCCCTTTATTAATAAAAATATAATTTTCTTCAAATCTTAATTCAATTAACAAATAACGGATCTAGATGCGAAACTTGCTAACTGTATTAAAAATATTGAGTCAGATATATGACTATATCATGTATTCAATTAGAATAAATAAGTAAGGAGGTTTGAAAAACACAAAAAAGAAGAGACTTGTTTTTGACAATTCAGAGATCAAATATTAATTGTCATCCTTGTTTGTGAGTGGGAAGGTTACAAATACATGAATAGATAAAACGTTTTTGACAGCTATGTCAACTCAGAATCGGAAATGTATCGGGGATATAGTGCGATGTTTTAATTAACACAATTAAGTTTATTTTCTTTTGTACAGCGTATGTCATTATTTCCTTTCATGGGCGAGGCTAACTTATTCTATAAATTGTTTCGGGTTTAATATGTCTGCTATTAAAAAAATATTTATACGTTTGTTTTGAGGAATTAATAATACATTTAGATATTTTAGGGGTAAGTTAAAAATTTTAATAAGTTACAATTTTTAAGATTTTTTAAATTAAAATGATAAATGTTTTGATGACATATCAATGATATATGAATAATAATAAGGGGAAAGAAACGTTTATTTTTTATGTTTGGTATAGTTTAAAATGTGTCTTTTTAAAAAAGGGAATTGATTAAAACGAGCTTTTATGAAACTTAGCATTGCTTAAAATATGTGTTTGACATGGTCTTTCAAAGCTTTTTGCCAAAGAAAATAAAAAAGCCACAGCTTAAGTCTTAGGTTTGAGACAAAGCTATGTTTTTAAACTATTTATGTCACCTTCACATAAAAAATTATTTGGGCTCAATAGCTAACAAATAACTTTATTTTAAAATATTTGTTATATTATAAAATTCATTGAAATAGTAGATGTTGGAAATATTCAGAAATCAAACTAGAAGTCAAGATTCAATGTTTGTATATAAAAAGGAGTTTTTATTTATTTTCATTTTAAAACTACCAAATCTCCTTAAACTTTGCTTTTACTTTCGGAATCAGTAGTAATAAACTTAATTTTTGAGCAAATTCGATAAACATTATACCGTTTCTTTTGAGAAATAAGTAAATAAATAAAAATGTGTATTAATGTAAGGGAAACCCAATGAAATTCATTAAATTATAAGTTATATTTCGTTTTTGTAAACGATAAAAAATTTATTTCAAAATTTAAAATAATAGCAAGCTTTTCCTTTGCGATGTAGATATGCCATATACATTAATAATTAAAATAGGATAAAAGTTATATTGCTAAATTTAATGTTATGATGAACTAAAGGAATATATGTTTAAACTAAAATAAAAATAAAAAATATTTATACAAAATAAAAAAAAAATTGTAGAATTTTTTAATGCATACGGCATTTTATTTAAACAAAGCATAATTTTTGTACCTGAAATTTAAATGCCGAAAAATTTAACTGTTGCGCAAAAGATGTTTGGTTTAGTAACGTCAGATAAATTAGTGAAATTATTTAGAAAAACTTCCAATGTCCAACATGGTTGACTGAAATATTAATCGTCAAACTTAAATAGATTATAAGCCATTTTTCAAATCGAAAATAATAAAACTGTAATATTACATAGATTTTTTTTTCAAATCTGCTAGGTACCCTACTTTCATTCTTTGTCTTAAAACAAAAATATGAACAAGGAATTTCAATTTTAGCTTATCGGTCTAGGGCTTTGTGCACAAAACGGGAAAGCATCAGAGATACAATACTTAAACAAAACTATTTTCTAATAAAACTTGTGCCCCCTACCAACAAAACTGATACCGCCACCGATCTGAGTTTATTTATCATAGAGCAATAGAGCCCCCCTTGCTGGGTTACTATTACTGTCATTGTAGTATGATTTACTTGAAGGGTTTTTAAAAGAAAAGAAATTATTTATAACAAATTGACAATACATTGAATGAAAAATGATCTTAGAATAAACGCTTATCATTCAATGAAACACAGTAAACGTGATCAAAAGTATTTTAGTGGAATTGACGGGGGTCATCGGTGACCGGCGAAGCCAAGATTATTCGAAACACATAATTGGAGAAAATTTTTATTATTATTTATAAGATTATAATATATCATAATATTAATAATTATAATATTATTTATAATTTTTTTTATTATTATCGTTTCTAAAGTGGTTTGAAGAAATTAATGCAATATAGAACACACAAAAATAGTTTTATTTATATACACAGAGATGCCAATTTGCTCCCGACAACGAATAAATATTTTTAAGTAGTAGTTTATTAATTGTGATCCTTGGTTTAACAAATTCCATTTAGTATATTTTTATCCACTACTATTTCTGAACAATTCGTTGGCTTATGTCATTCACCACTTTTTTCGGCCAAGTTATGCAGAACCTTTCTAAAAGCTAGCAAAATCTGTCTAATATTTGCAAACTTAGTTTGTAGTTATTGACCGTTTGGCCAGATGGGCAAGCCATGTGTTAAAGTTGAAAAATCTGATTCCAAATAAAATGCAATCCAATGCTAAGTGCAGTGGGTTATACATGATCACTCTAAAATGGTTCCGCAAAGGCTTCTATAAGTCTTACACAATAATGCAAGGGGGCTCAAAAACTTATCCTAAGGCGTCGTAAGCCTTAACTACGCCCCTGACGTTAATAAATAATGAAACGTTAATTTTGTTGATGTGTAATAACCTTACTATGTTACAACACAGTAAGTTTATTTTAGCAGTCACATTAATTAAATATTTTCCTTTTTTTTTTGAAAAAAAAAAGGATAAAAATTCCTCTTTTATTACTTTTCCATTTATGCTCTACAATAGACCATAAAATAAAGTATTTTTACTGCGTGCCTTTACGCAGAACTCTCACAGCTTCTTAAGTCCTAGTTTTGATATAGCAACTGACAGAGATACTGGCATAGGCAGTGATTGTACATATTAATAATAAATGACATAATACATTTACAAATGACAAATTACATTTAATTAAATAAGTAATTAAATGTAATGTAAATAAGTAATTAAATAAAAATAAATTAATAATTTTGAAGAAAATGCATAATTAAATATTAATTCAAAAACATCTTTTCGCTGTCTTAACTTATAAACCTTTGTTCGCTCTTACTTTTTTTATCAATCTTTCCTTTGTCTAACTATCGTTTCCGGTGTAAGCGGAAAACTTTATGAGGAACTTAATAGGAAGAAGACGAAAGTACTTATCTTTCACAAATGAAATGATTTTGAATATTTTTGGGAAGGTCAGTAGGATCAAACCATCCTTTCGAAGAAAATTGCGATTTCCATTTATTTTTGCAATTTCTAGATTGCTATTTTCTACTACCTGATACGTAATATGTAAGTCATTTTTTAATCTATCACGCGTTATTGATATATAAATTGGTTAGACTCTTTGTTAATACAAATGTTTTACCGGAAATTTAAAATAAAAAAGAGAGAACTATCTTGTTTCTGCAAAATAAATTTCATTAATAAAATAATTATTCTGCCACGTTTTTCATTTTCGTGAAAATATGTTATGGACATCAGGAAAATTTACTTGACCGGAAAACATCTTGATTAATCATAATGCATATTTATTAAGCCTACATTAAGATTTGCTTATTTCCTGTGCTTTGAGCAAAGAGATATTCCATGACATTTAAAATGGTAGAAAAATATATGCCTTAACGCGATGTAAATGAGATCTTCCACAGCAACAATTAATAAAATATATAAATAAAACCTTATAAACTGGACGTTATTAATTTAATTTCTAGGAAAACTTCAATAATACTTTCCATTAGTATAATATTAATGCGTTGAATGTCATGGGGATCACCGGTGATCGGCACTGAGTTTGTCGTAGCGCCACGGGGTCACCGGTGACAGACGAAGCCAAAATTATTAGAAACACATAATTCGAGTAAATTTTTAAATATTATTATCGTTACTAAAATGGTTTGAAGAAATTAATGCAATATAGAGTACACAAAAATAGCTTTATTTGTATACACAGAGATGCCAACTTGATCCGGACAACGAATAAATATTTTCAAGTATTAGTTTATTAATTGTGATTCTTGGTTTAATAAATTCAATTTAGTAAATTTTATCCGCCACTATTTCTAAACGATTCGTAGGCTCATATAATTCACCACTTTTTTCATATATGTTAGGCTAAATCTTTTAAAAAACTAACAAAATCTGTCAAATTTAGTGTGCAGTTATTTATCGTTTGGCCAGACGGGCGAGTATGTAAAATTAGCTTGCATTCAACGTGTTAATATTATTAACATAGTTGAGTTCCTCAAAATATATGAAGGGTCAGTATATTGCAGGGTTGACAAATCACTTCACTTTGCGGAAATAGTTTTTCTAGTGGTAGAAAAATTTATGTTGATTCTTAGGGTAATAAATTTACTTTTTAAGTTTTGCTGCGAATCGCTATTTTTAACTATCCAAAATAATCATGCATTATGTAAAAATGCGTATTATATTAAAGTGAGTCTTTAAAAGCCCTAACAACATTAAACAAAATTAAGTATGTTTTTGTTTCTACTTCTCTACCACTTTAAATTTTTTTTTTTGGTGGATTGTGAATTTGTTCGGGTTTCTGGAATTGACAACAAAGGTTAAGCTTTATTTTATTAATTTTGTCTTCACTTAATAGTTTCACTGTTATCAGTTTACATGTAAAAGTTTTAAATTGTTTTCATACAATATTGTTTATACAAAAATTTTTTTCTTCATAATTTTCACAATTACTAAAATCCAATATTATGAGATTAAAAATAAAATAACAAAGCATAAAATATTCTACCACTTTAGATAAATAAGAAAACTCATCCGCCAAAAGTGGGAGACATTGGCAAGACCACATTTTAATGCAAAAAGCAAAAACTTCATGATTGGAATCTTAAATATTATTTTGAAATGCAAGGATTTTAACTCGTATTGTGCATGGTATTTTTTATACTAATGTTATATTAACTCGAAAATTCTTGATATTGATTTTTTAGAGGGTTTTTTTAAAATTTCATTCAGAAGTATAGAGAAGTTAAAAAAATAAAATTTTAGAGTAATTAGTAACAGTCTGAATAAATCTTAAAAATAAGACAGAGACAACATAATACTTATAAGATAATGTTAGTTAATATAACGCTAATTTAAAACAGAAAAAATGGTCTTTAAATGCAATAATAATTATTATGCTAACAATAATATAAGAGAAACATAACAATAACGAAACATGCAAGCTATAATTACAATAATAATTTTTTATCCATTTCAAGCTTTGTTGTTACATGAAAAATAAATTACAAAATAGAATAAACAACATTCAACATAATTATCTATAGTGTCGCTGTAGCTCAGTAAATAATAAGATAATAAATATTTTTCAACTCTGAAGAAAAAATATGAATATTAATTACAATTCTTTCGGAAAATTATCCTGAAAACATATCTAAGTTAGCTTGTTTTTTCGTAACTTTTCAACTTTAATAAAACAATTAATAATGAGAGTTTTAGCAATAAAAAATTAAAATGAAACCAGTGCCACATTAATCATAAAAATAGTCATTATGAGATATACTGGCCTTCATAAACGATAGTAATTAGATTATTGGTATTAACCCGAATTGCAGGGTTTGGTGACTATTTAAATAATTAAACTTTTTCTGGCATATTTCTTTCAGTTTTCTGTTAAAAACATTGGTGTCTAAAGTTTTTATTTTAAATATGAATAATTTGTAACACAAATCATAGAGGTCATTATGACTGAATAATTAAAGAAATTATAAATAAATAAGAATGAATTGAGTTTCTGCAACTTTTAATAATTTTAGTCGCCCGTGGAAATTTAAAATTCGTGAAATGTATATTTTTCTGGTATTGTCCACCATGTTCCCCCAACTTATATTCGTAATCAAGTACGAAGAAACCTCCAGGAAAGATCAGCTCTATGTAGCGACTACTTTTGGGTCGGCACGGAATGCTTTCCATAGACATTGTGTGGAAGAAAACCTCGCCCATTGACCTCGCAAAGCCTCTGAACCAAATGTGGAAAAGGTCAAATAATAAAATACGAAAAAATTTCGAAAAAAAAATATTTTCAAACAAATAATTAGATTAAAATGTATTCAAGATATTTGTGTGAGGCCTTTATTTGATGGACAGCTCTCTTTGACAATATTTGAAAGAGATCTACAACCTCATGTTGCAGTCAAAGTGATCAATGATATATTTTATTGATATATTCTCATTTACTCATAATTATATCAGTTGGCACATTATTTTTATTGAAGCTAAATTTTATTCATCGATCCGGTTTTCTTAACGCCAACAACACAGGTAGCCTCTCTGCACCAAGAAAATGATATTGATTAAAATTAAAATCATTTTCGAAAAATCGTGTACTTTCGATAACATTTTGAAGTCAATGGAAGTAACTCCTAAGAGCAACCAACCTCCATTAACGACCATTTTCCTGAGGAACAGAGAGTCTCCGCTCCCTTGAGGTTTCACTGTATTTAGAAACTGTTATATGAAACTCAATTATTTCTTAAAAATGTTATAGAAATTTATCTCTATAGGTCTGGATAATGGTGGCCGTAAAACTGAGCTTTTTTATAATTGTGACGTCTTCGTATTTCATGAGATCTTCTGGAAGTAAGTACTTTTAACTTTTTTCAGTGAGTAAATCAGTATTTAAATCACTTTAAATTACAATTTTATTTATAGAAATTAGTAAGTGCGTAGATAGCAACTTAGTGACATAAAAGTTCCGAATTTTACTCATTCATGCAAATTTAATCATTCACGCAAGTGCAGGCTTTTTAAACCATTAAGTTGCCGTTACTGTGAAGGTTTTTGGAAAAGATTAAGAGGGTTTGTTGTTGCAAATGCCTCTTGAAAATATACGCAAACCTGCTTGAAATCAAGTGAATTTTTAAGACAGAAGATGCATATCTTGTTTTTCAGTGACGCCATCTATGGCCATGTGGGGATGGCGTGTCGTAAGGAAATAAAAGGTGCTGGCGGAAGCTCAATATTTATGTGAATGGTATCGCACGATATTCACCAGTTTAAAGGAAGTGAATTTGTTGACTCTGTGCTACATGGCCAACAGACAACATAGAAGACGACATCTGGATTTTACACGAGGTCGTATCATTAAAAAGTTGGAAGAAAGTTGAAATATGGCCGATGTGGCTGCAGAGTTCGGGAACACCCACAGTATCGTTTCACGAGCTCGGAAGAGATTTCAAAGAATAGGAACAGCTATCTGAAGGTTTAGTAGAGGTCGTTCTCGCACGACCACGGCAGCTGATGACTGGTATATAGTCCTACAGGCTAAAAGGAGCAGACGGCTAACGGCAGAAGAAATTGCTGGGCACACACAACAAAGTATTGAAAGCACAATATCGCATCTCCCCGGGGCCAGGAGTAGGATAATCGATTTGCACGATAGCCAGTACGGTCTGTTCCATTAAGGCCAGTTCTCCGGAGACGCCGTTTAATGTGGTGCAGAGGATACAACAACTGGACAGATGCGCAATGGGCCCCAGTACTCTTTACGGATGAGAGCAGATTTTGTCCGATCAGTGACTTTGGACGCATGCGCATCTTAAGAGAGCGGGGAACACCAATCCCTCTAACATAATCGAAAGAGACCGATTTGGAGGAGGCGGAGTTCTTGTATGGGGCAGTATCATGTTTGCCACTCTTACTGATATACACATCTTCCAAGGTGGTTCTGAGTTTATCTTCATATACGATAATGCTACACATCATCGTACGGTGGCTTTCACGGAACTGCTGGAGAATGAAGATATTACACGCATGGATAGGCCGGTGAGGTTCCCGGATTTTAATCAGATTGAACACGCGTGGGACACTCTAGGGAGACGTTTCGTAGCAAGTCCACAGCTGCCAGCAACGATTCCGCAGATGCAATTAGCACTACAACAGGAATGGGCGTCATGTCCTCAGAGCTTCTTAACAGCCTGGTCTTGAGCATGAGTAGACGATGTCAGTCCAGTATAGCATCCCGTGTAACATCTCGTGTAACATTGACATTTTGGTCAGTTTTATAATTGTGTTTTAAGCCTATATTTCAATGAAGTTCCTCATTGTTCCAGTGGATTAAATTTTTTTTTAGTTCCCATATTCCAAAATTTTTAGGATCCTATTGTATGGTTTTTATCCAATTTCAATACCGAGGTTCTAACTTACATTCGAAAAACCACTTCGTTCTTAATTTTTGCACACCAGTGTATAAATACGACGTGGGAGAAGTTTAGATAAAGGCGCCTAGAAAGTTGATATTTTATAACAGCTACCACACAGTATACTGAATACTAAAAGTTTTTACTTCAACTACTCATAAAATCATGATGGATGGGATAGGGGCCGCTGCGCTGCCAGGTGTCCAGCTAAGTTAAATAAACAAGACGAAGAAAGTTGATATTTTTCATAAAAAGTCAATTTTTTTCATATGCATGACATTAAATTTATTTCGAAATTTCATGTCCTTCTTTTTTGAAAAGAAATTTATTATTTAATATTTTAAATAATAGGTATATCGATCGTTTCAAAGCAAATATGAAATTTTAGTTTGTCGTGAGATTTTTATTTTAAAGCTCAATTCACATTTTTGATTTAAAAATATAACATCTTTAAGGTTCACTGATTTTTAATTTTATTTTTTTCAACATGTTCCATCAATTTTACAGAAAATATGCTTTTAATATTAATTATTAATTAAATAATTTAAAAAATATTAGAGGCGTAATTAACTAAAATACAAAAGAGAAGAATCAATAATTTACAAAAGAAATAAACTTAATATTAATAAAAGAGGCACAGGATCTTCGTTTAAAATAAAAATAAATAAATTTAATAATGAAACAACTTGTGCCCAATATAAAGAAAAATGATTTAATCAATATCAATAACACATGAAATTTTAAAACAATTGTTTTGATATTAAAATGAAACAATTTATTATTTATGATAAATGGATCAATTATAATTATAAATGAATATATTATTATTATAAATGAATCAATTTATTAACAGTGTTGGAAAAATTTATTTTGTTGTACTCTGCTTTGTTTATTGATTGTTGCATCCTAGATAAGAGTTCTGTTATGGTTGGAGAAATTTGTGGTATAAGCTTCAGTAACATCATATGTGTTACTCTAGATACGGAAAATGTTTTTAAAAGTTTGTAACATGATTTTTTTTATCAAAATGTATTAAATGTAAAGCAGGATGTGATATTAAATGTAAAATAAGACTTTTTCGTTGGAAAAATAGATATCAATTCATAATATGAACTTTTACTTTTACTTTTATTTAAACAAAACTGGGTGCCTAGGCCGCGCAGCGGCCCCTACCCCATTCATCATGAAAATTATATACAGTGAATAAAACATTTTGAATTATGTAACAATGTGGTAACATTATAATAAAGTAACCTGTTCTGAATATC
>NC_092212.1:18807626-18816967 GCF_043381705.1 Parasteatoda tepidariorum
ATATATATATATAGTAGCTTGTAATAGCGAAAAGCTTTTAACTTACGGCTATTACGTTGGTTATTATATAAAATAACTACAGAAAATATTTTCGTATATCTTACATAAATATTCATGGAAATATGGAATTTTTTTTAAAAAAGGACTAAATACTTTTGACTTACGTTTTCTTAATATAACTGCAAAAAAATTAAGCAAACTTTTTTGAGTCCTTTTTAATTAATAATAAAAATCTCTTATTCAAATTTGAAAAAAGAAAATCATTAAGAATTGCGCAAGATATACGAACTTAAAGTTATCCGTTTATACAGCGCTTGCACGGAAAACATTTACAAAAATTTTTTGTGTAATTTTGTTTTGAGAAATATTTAGTAACTTATGAAAAAAGTCCGATTTGAATACCTTGAAAATGCAAAAAAAAAAAAAAATTGTGCAGCTGTTGTACTTTTTTCAAAATTTAAAGCTCAAAATGATAAGGGATTTTCCACAAATTATATTTAATGTGGTAATACAAAATATAATAATAAGCAAATGAAAATACCCTAAAATGAAGGTCGGGACAAAAATATGTGATGGTAATAGGAAATAAAACATAATTTAATACGGTGTGGTCCTATATAATGCTGCTGTCATAAATAAATCTACTTTAATCGTACAAAAGTAAATTTGTTGAAACCCCATTACCATTCAAAGCTTTCGTTCCTAATTAACAAAAACTATTCAGAAAATTGTTAGAAATTGTTTAAATTTTCAAAATATTCTAATTCTACTTTTTTTAGAAGTTACCAAGTACGATTCAAAACCAATTAATGAAAAATAATGTTTTCCGCTCAATATAAAAGATTACTTTAACTACTGACATCAATATCATAATTAATCTATGAGATAACGCCATCTGGACGTAGTTTTATGCATTAAAGGATTTCAGAGTGCTTCGAATTTCAATGTCATATTTAATGTCTGTGATAACGCCATCCAAATATATTTTACGTGTTAGAGAATTTCAGAGTGCTTCCAATTTCAACGTCATATTTAATCAATGAGGCAACGCCATTCGAATGTATTTTTATGAAAGAATTTCAGAGTGTTTCTAATTTCAATGTCATATTTAATGGCTGTGATAACGCCATCCAAATGTACTTTTATGTACTAAAGAATTTCAGAGTGTTTCAAATTTCAATGTAATATTTAATCGCTCAGATAACGTGATCCGGATGCATTTTAATGTATTAAAAAAATGTATTATTTTGGATTTTAATGGCCATTTCATTTTCTTCAAATTGTATAAAATACTCTATATTTTTACAAAACAAAAAACTTTTTTTTTCAATGGACGAGAACGAACAAGTAAACAACTTACTCCTAAGAAATGAAATATTGGGTGCAACTTATAAGAATCGAATTTATACAATCTTATTTAATTTTTCATGTATTTATGTTCAATTTAAAGTTTTTCTTAAAATGTGTTGCAAGATTTTCATATAAAAATAAAGGCGTGAAAAAGTTGGATTGTTTATTTGACGTTATTATTGTTATTAAAATCAATAACATAAAATTCTAAAAATTGTGCACATTTACTCTAAATTTGAGCATCCATTCGTGATGTCTCAGGGGATGGAGAGTTCACATTCCAATGAGGTGAACCGGGTTCGAATTCCAGCGATGGCTGGTAGATAGGAATTCCGCATACGGCTTGCACCACAGTGCTGACGTAAAATATCCTCAGTAGTGGACGAATTATGGGTTAGAGTCCCCTTGCAGTCAGGCTAACTGTGGGAGATTTTAGTGGTTTTCCTCGCCATGTAACGCAAATACGGGTGAGTTCCATCAAAAAGTCCTCCACGAAAGCAAATTTCTCCCAATACTTCATCCAGGAGTTCCTCTGTCTACTGAATTGAGTTCAAAATTACAAGGTTACTGAGTTGAACATTAGTAGTCGTAAACCCCAATTTGGGACTGCTGTTTAACGACGGTTACAAGATAACAACAAAATATACTCGAGCATCAGAATTTGAATGCTACTTTAACTATTGTATTATAATAAATTTGTGATTTTTACTTTAGTTTTTGTCTCATAAAAAAGTTTTCATTCTCATATACTGTGTAATTTTTGTAAACGCTTGTAATATTTTTAAATTTATTTTTTAACTATTTTTATTTTAGGTGTACGACGATGGAGTTTACGTTATCCTCAATGCAGAGGCCGCAATCAGTCTCCAATTAATATACTAACTAGTAAAGTTAAAAAAGATTTGTACCTTCCGAAACTACAGCTTTACAATTACGACAGACCGGTGACGCAATCAACAATAAGAAATTCTGGTTACACAGGTAATATACTCAAAACCATCTACTAATTATGATATATATATATATATATATATATATATCATAATTAGTAGATGGTTTTGAGTATATTACCTGTGTAACCAGAATTTCTTATTGTTGATTGCGTCACCGGTCTGTCGTAATTGTAAAGCTGTAGTTTCGGAAGGTACAAATCTTTTTTAACTTTACTAGTTAGTATATTAATTGGAGACTGATTGCGGCCTCTGCATTGGGGATAACGTAAACCCCATCGTCGTACACCTAAAATAAAAATGGTAAAAAAATAAATTTAAAAATATTACTAGCGTTTACAAAAATTACACAGTATATAAGAATAAAAACTTTTTTATGATATTTAAAGACAAAAACTAAAGTAAAAATCACAAATTTATTAATTGTTAAAGTAGCATTCAAATTCTGATGCTCGAGTATATTTTGTTTTTATCTTGTAACAGTCGTTAAACAGCCAACCCAATTTTGGGTTTACGACTACTAATGTTCAGCTCCATAGCCTTGCAATTTTGAACGCAATTCAGAAGACAAGGGAACTCCTAGTTGAAGTATTGGGAGAAATTTGCCTTCGTGGAGGACTTAGTGATGAAACTCACCCGAAATTACGCTACATGGCGAGGAAAACCACGAAAACCGCCCACTTTTATCTTGACAGCAAGAGGACTCTAACCCATGATCCGTCTACTACTGAGGATATTTTTCGTCAATACTGTGGTCGGTGCAAGACGGATGCGGAATTCGTATTGACCAGCTATCGCTAGGATTCAAACCCGGTTCACCTCGTAGGAAGGCGAACTCTTTATCCCCTGAGCCATCAAATTTAGAGTAATTGTGCACAATATTTACAATTTTATGTTATTGATTTTAATGACAATAACGTCATGACCAACTAAATCCAACTTTTTTACGTCTTTAATTTTACAAGAAAATCTTGCAACACATTTTAAGAAAAACTTTTACATGAGCATAAATACTTGGAAAATTAACTAAGACTGTATAAACTCGATTCTTATAAGATGCACAAAATATTTCATTTCTTCGGAGTAAGCTGTTTACTTGTTCGTTCGCTTCCATTGAAAAAAAAAAATTTTTTATTTTGTAAAAATATAGAATATTTTATATAATTTGAATATGCTACATAAAAATTTGAAAAAAAAAATGGTAATTGAAATTCTAAACGCTCTGAAATTTTTTAATACATTAAAATGCATCCGGATCACCTTATCTGGGCGATGAAATATTATATTAAAATTTTAAACACTCATTAGTACACAAACGTACATTAGAATGGCATTATTACAGTCATTAAATAATAACATTGAAATTCGAAACACTCTGAAATTCCTTCATAAAANTAAAAATTGATAATTTTATTTTTATTCTTTTGTTAGCTTGCATTCTGAAGGACACTTTCCCTGAATTTTTTTTCTTCGTAAGCTGTAAAACAAACATAAAATATACTGGGGACATGAAAATGACTGTTTTTGTGAGAATGACCCATATATATCGTATTGTATAAAATGAGAGCGAATACATCATCGATTTACTCAATTAATTCGGATTTCTTTTAACATTTAGAATATTTTACGTGTTTATGATTTCAGTATAATCAATATTGATTGTTTGAAATGCAGAGATTAGTCAGATTCTTGGTTATATAAAGAGTGATAAAATAAGATATATTCAAAAGGATAGGGTATACTTTGTGCTACGTAGACTAAAGTGAAAAATAACGAAAAAGATAACTAAGTACAGAAAAAGACATACTATAGTTTCAGTACGCTAAACAAGAACATTCCTCAGTTCCTAAAGAAAATGACAATCGAAAAGTAAACTGGTAAACACGTACAAAGTGGTTTAACCAATCTGGAGTAAGGGACAAGTTTGAATAAGATGGAGGGGAGTGAAAAGAAACAGGTATGAGGGGGGTTGGCGGAACCTCAAAGGGCGAATGATTAAATTAAAATAGATCTCCAAATCTTGGGTAAGGGTAAGATGCTAGGAAGATCATTAAACAAACTATCAGAAATTTTCAAAATATGGAGTGATTCCCTGAAATCGAGTTCGGTTGTTGAAGACTAGTGCGCTTTCTTCTGCTAAAATCAGCAACACTGCTCTTCTTTATACCGATCTTGGTTTCTGGGAATCATTTCATATTTTAAAAAATTCAATTAACTTAGTTAATAATCTTTCTAGTATCACACCCTTTCCCAAGGTTTGGGGATCTATTATAATTTAATC
This sequence comes from Parasteatoda tepidariorum, assembly GCF_043381705.1. Classification (NCBI taxonomy): domain Eukaryota; kingdom Metazoa; phylum Arthropoda; class Arachnida; order Araneae; family Theridiidae; genus Parasteatoda; species Parasteatoda tepidariorum. The sequence goes on from NC_092212.1 coordinate 18,812,208, forward strand.
ATTTACCTCCGAGGTTCCCGCCAAACCCTTCATACCTGTTTCGTATCACTCTTCTTTTAATTATTTTGTTCAAATTTGTTCTTTTGTCCGGATTGATTAAAGTGCTTTTGCATATGTTTGTTTCTTTACTTTTCTAATGTCATTTTCTAATTTGAATCTGAGAAAGGTTCTTGTTTAGAGAGCTGAAACTATAGTATATCCATATCTCTTTGTTTGTTCTTTATTCACGTTGTATTTCACTTTAGACTATATATATAGCTATATTTTCTTTTTTAAATTTTAATGTTAGTTAATGGAAGAACAAGGGATATCACCACTCATTAATTTATACTATGTAGAAAATTTTTTTGTGTGTGTGCCCTGTTACTTATCCTGTTATTTTGCTAAAAAAGTATCTCAAGTAATACTACTTTTATTTCTATTTCTAAATTAAACGTCATAAATTTAACTATGCTTCTTCTATTTTCTAACTTCCCAATGAAAATTTTGGATTTTTATCTTCTCAGAAAAGGATTATAAACTAAGGATGGAAATGATTAATAAACCTTGACCCAACTATCATCTGGATGTGACATTGCTTTCCGCTCTTCCGCATTCTAATTCCGTAAAAAAGCAACGATGAAAAAAAAGGCAGATCTCGACATCCGTTGTTTTTCCGTCCTAGTCAGGAACTTGACAAAGCCTGTCTGTCACCCGAATTTCGATAGACGTAACCTGACATGCTTATAAATCGCGATTTTACTAGGATCAGTATTCCTATTATATTTGGAAATGATTTGCATTCGATAAAAATAAGAGACCACTACACATCTAAAATTGAAAATATTATATTAAATGCAACTTTATTGCAATTTTCTATTGGTGTCACTTGTTAGAAATAGGCAGATTATCCTTCTCCTACAAGTTTTACAATCTAATTCCTTACCAACTTATTAAAACTCATGCAGAAAGCGGAGCAGTTGTTTTCCACCTGTAATATATAAGCAGAGCTGCCTACTTTCTAAACGTTTTGGGTAAAGTTTTGAAAGTTTTTTCAGGGGTAGCTATGTTAATATTTTAATGTATGATTCTTTGTTTTGTGATTTCGAAATAAAGTTATTTTTCACAACGCTACATGTAAATAATTCGAAAAATATGAAACGTCACTTTGCTGAGTGATAGTTATTTTATAAACCATTCCTTCATCTGTATTGGGCTTAACCCTTTCGGGCCGACTGTCACAAATACGTGACAGCATAAAACCGTATCAATCAGGTTAAAAATTTAAAACTGGTAATCAAAGTATTTCTTTAGCAGTTTATTTGTGGGCGGAGTAATAATTGTTTGATTTATTTAATTCACCAATCCTTTGTTCAAAATAAAACTATTTAGTTATACTTTGAATTAACATTGATTATATATATGTTTAAACTAACAATAATTAAATTAAAAGCAAAGTAAGTCTGTCAAATTAGCAACGACTACATTTAAGTTACCGTTTTTTATTTAATTACAACTTGATTCTGATTTTGTACGAATGCTTTTCTGAATCACCCGTCCCCAAAGGGTTAACAGAGATGCCAACTGCTCCGAAAATGCCAAAGTAATGAAAAAAAAAAGGTTTTACTCACTACTAAATTATTCAAAGGCTTTTCTAAGACTTTCGTTACAGTTAAGCCGTGCTCGGGCTTTTAAAAAATTTACAAAATTAATCGAAAATCTGCAAATTTCAGATTGTAGTTCACTAACGCTTTTTAAAATATTTTGTCGAATCCGGAGCAGTTGACACCTTTGGCTTTGTTACAGCTCTGTAGAAGTAAGGCTTTTAACATTTTAGCAAAACTACCGAAAATTCTGAAAAGCTTACGTTTTTACTTGTGGACCACTTTATTAAATATTTTGATAAAAGATTTATTGGGCAGCCCTGTATACCTATGCACACCTGCCAACTTTTACGCATTTGGCGTAAAATAATATTTTTATATTTAAAGTAGTAGCAAATATATAGTATTTTTTATTTTATAAACTTAAATTTGAACTGATTTCGATCACCAGTATTCTTAAAAAAATTTAGCATGTATATTAATATGCATTACTTTTTTTGGTTGTCAACTGAAGATTTTTCAAATACAACATATTATTTTGCTTACAAGTGAAAATTTAANAGACAATAAATATATACGATACTCAAAGAGTTCAAAAGTGGGCAATTTAAAAAAAAAAAGAGTTTTTGATTTAGTGCTTTTACTTGTTCTTTCAATTTTACTTCCTATTGTATTAATCCCGACTTTTTTTGAGGTTTTAAATGAAGAATTCCAGTATAAATAACAGATTTTCGAAAGTAATGTTATCCAATGGAAAACTTGTTGTCCAATGGGAAGAAAATATTTGTTCCAGTGGAAAAATAATACGTAACTCGAATTGCGGAACAATAAATCCAAGCGGTTCGAAACTTTTGCAAATATCTTAAAATGTTGCATAATGTCAATATTATAATATTTGTTTTTCTTTCAAACTTGTTGAAGAGTGTCAGGTCAAAGCAATTGCAGTACGTGTACTAACATGCTTTTATTTTCAATTATATAAATATCTTTTTTAATTAAAAATCTACTATGTACCAACGATAGTGATACTTCTACTAATCTTTGATTAATATTTATTATGTTTTTATAGTGACAATCCTTCCAACAGATGGCATACGACGTGGCATTCGGGTCAATGGAGACGTATATACTTTAAACGATATTCATTTTCACTGGGGAGATAGAAAAGACAAAGGTTCAGAACACAAAGTCAATTATAAGCAGTATTCAATGGAGGTAATTGATGGACATATTTGCAATAAATTAAAAAAAGAGTGAAATGATTTATCTGGCTTAGTGTGTCGCACAAAATGAAATAGAAAACGAGCAAAATACTAAATTCTTACATCAATGGGATATTAAGTTGATAAATATTCATACATAAACAAATAATCTACATATGCATTGATCCCAAAAAGAGTGAAAAAGAAGATGCCGTTTTATACTGTTTTCCAGTTAAATAAATTACTGCTTGCCCTCATTCAGTAGAAAAATTTAATGGGTGAATCTACAGCATTATCTTTCCTAATTCCAAATTTTGTAAGTTAGAAATAATTCCAAATTTTTCCGCCAACTGAACCATCACCGCCTACATCAGAAAGCTTCTACACGGTTTTTTATAAGTAGTCTGCGCAGACTATTTAAAAAGTAAACCAGTTGTGCGTATCAGATTCTATTTTAAATATGTTTGAGAATCGAATCTGTAGTGGTTGACAAGTAAACTAGACAAACCAATTATATTAATAATTTAAAATAAATTTTTTAGACTTATAATTTTCTTCCACATTCTTATTTTTTGTCAGATTTTGTATTAAATGGCACTTTTGTAAACAGGTTTACTTTCATAGTGGTCTGATCGGACTATCTATAAGAAACCGTATGGAGGCTTTCCGATATAGGAGGCGTTACCGGAACACAGCCAGACAGAAAATATTATGACAAACTTTCAACTTAATCAAGTATAAATGTAACAAAGTTTATAAATATAAGGTCCTAAAAAAGTTTACTTGAAAAATAAATATAAATTGCATTTTATGTAATGTTAGAGAAAACAAAATGAAGTAAGTCCTCATATAGTTAAGCCAGTAATGAAGTAACAGATGTTCTTTATTTTTTGTTCTTTGCGGTGTTGTATAAATTTAGCTTTTTAAGTTTTATTAAAAACAAAATTAAAAATGGTTTAAAACGGGTTCGCAAGTATTTTCTACCGTTTTTTTCTTCTTCAAATTGAAAGTCAGTATCTACAAATGTTGCGATAATGCGGAGAATATAATAGCAAAACTATTCTATTCAGTTTCGCGTTTTTCGGAAATAGATTTATTAAACTACGACTTCCAATAAAACACTTTCACTAACTGCTAGTGGTCTTATATGCCGAATTTCAGAATCAAATTTACGTTTATCATTTTTTAATCAACCAAAAAAGATTATAAAGAGATTAAATGTGTGCTTAAAATTATGAATATCTTCTAAAAAAATTATTAAAGTATAATAGTTATTTAATAATAATATTTTTTTTCTCTAACAGATACATTTTGTCCATTCAAATAGAAGGGGTAGATCTGCTGTGGTAGGTGTATTTTATGAGGTGGGTATTTTATTCAAATCATTTTATATGATATGACAAAAACTGTTTATTATATGTATTTATTATTACACTAGTAGAGGTACATATCAGTTATTCTACGTATGAGGTAAAAATCGTAAATTGTGATTGAATTGCTATCAGTTAAAGCAATAAAGCAATCATGCATTTAACTGGAAGGCATTGATCAAGGGATTTAAAAATTAAAACTAACTACGTTTTTTTATTATTAATTTTTCTCCTTCCTTGTACAATTTACGTTAATAAACTTAGAAAAACACGCATTAAAAATCGAAGTAAAATTTAGCTTAATACAATATCGTAACTGTCAACTTTCGCCCTTTCTGAAAATGGATTTTCCAAATGCTAGTAAAACAATTACTGAAAACAGTTTTACTCAAGAACATATTTATATTTGAACCAGATTGAAATTTGCAATCCTAGTCCTAGTGTTTTGATTTTATTGGGCACCTGGGCCGCAAAGCGGCCTTTATCCCATTCATCTGGAATTTTAGAACAGTTTTGGTTGAGCAATGAGGTAAGCAGGCAATGGAGTTGCTTTTATGAATGTTTCAAGCTCTTTGCTTATTACACAAATGTTATTACATTATGAA
>NC_092212.1:18817055-18845503 GCF_043381705.1 Parasteatoda tepidariorum
CCGGATGAACCATCTTGCACAGGTTATTTTTCTAAGGATCTTGTTTTGGCATTGGTTTAATTTCTTCAGTAGATGTTGAGGTATCGTTGTCCAGGCAGGTGAGGCATAGGTAAGTATTGGGCGGATCATTGCTGTATATAGTAGCTTCTTTAGTTTAAGTGACATATTCTGATTATATATTAATGGTTGTATGGCTAGTATTGCTGCATTTGCTTTATCTATTGTGCTTTTGATGTGATCATTCCAGGTGAGTTTGCTATTGATTATAAGGACAAGATAATTTGCTTTTTTAACTATTGGTATTGGTATGTTGAACATTTTTGGTTGAAGTTGTGGAAGTATTTTAATTCTTCTTTTTTGTATAATTAATATTTGTGATTTTCCAGCATTTACTACAGTTTTCCATTTTAAGCACCAGTCTTCTATTTCGTTTATATGGTCTTGTAGTTTTTGAAGAGCATGATTTGGGTTTCTGGATTCAATAATAATACCGGTATCGTCTGCGTAATAGGCTGTTATGCTGTTATAATCGGCTTTGCTTATAGGTGAAATTTGCAATCGTAAAAACTGTGTTGCTTTTATGTATTTGTTGTCATTATTTTTATGTTCTGGTGGTCAAACTTATTTATAATTATTATTATACTTCAGAAACTTTAATGAAATAACATGAGTTTCGCTACCACTTTAAATTAATTTAAACTGTGAAAACTAATTAAGAAATTGCTAACTTTCGTAGTTTTTAAAATATTGAAATCGGACTATTCTATTAGTTGCGAAATACGATTCACTACAAAATTATGAAATAAAAATGTTATTTTTTTCGTGCATGCGCAGTGTAAAAAACTACTTTAATTACTCATATCTTGCGCAGTTTTAACACATTTTCTCAGACTTTAAAGCAATAATTGTTAAACTAATATTAAATTGCCCCAAAAATTCTGTTTCATTTATTGAATATTTTTAAACTTACTACAATAAACCGTAAAATAAAAATAATTAATTTTTTAAGAAATATATACATATATCTATACATATTTAAAGCTTGGTTTACGAAATTTTGTGTAATCATTTACAAATAACATATACAATTTACAAGTTTATTGCTCCACTTTTTGGAATAGGGTGTTCAAAAACAATTTTTTCCGTTTATCATTTACTGCCGGTCCCTCAAACCTATAAAAGCTTTAAACTTCATTGATTAGTGTGAGAAATCGCAAAACCTTTAACACTTCTAAATTTATGAAAAGAGTTTCTAAATATTGGAGAGAGATAAAAAAATGTGTTAGTATAGAAGTTTTTCCATTATTTTGTCCAGCTCTTGTATATATATACATATATATCCTATTATTCAACATTGATATAAATGTAACATGAAAAATAGTGAGAAATTAAAAAGTTTAAAGTAAATCGTGATTTACTTTGCGAAATGTATTTTTGACTTCAAATGACATATTACTTCAAATAACATTTTGTTTACAAATGACATATTTAACTAATTAACATCTAAGCCTTTTATGGAACTAAAATAAAACAAATGACCACAGAAATTATAAAAAAAAAACTTTATAAATTCAATAAAAAATAATATTAGATACTCATCTATCTAACTGATAGTTCAGCTTTTTGTAGCAGAGTGGCGCTAAAACCGCTTGGGACAAACTGTTGTCATTTTGGCGTGCATCGATAACAAGAAGGCGTCGTCTTTTCATATATTCTATCATTACAGAAGAAATTCTTTATATATTTCTCTGTGTTTAATACTATTATTTCGCTTGTGTAATTTTGTGACACAGCAACAATCATTTTACCAACTAGTTTAATTTGTTGATAAATCTTAAAATTTATTGATTTGATAGAATAAAATAATTGAATTTTCAGCGATTTTTATCTTTAAAAAAAATCACGTGAGCTGCAACGTTCAACGAGTTAAAATATGAGTCTAAACAATAGGCTTAGCAACAGAATAATCATCATAACCGTAACTTTATTTCGTGAAGTAGAAGTAGATATCATTTTTTTAACACCTAAGTTTTCACACCATTATTTCGTTTGCGTCTACAACAATCATTCTATCCACTCTTTCAATTTATTTGACTAAATCATTATAAATGTTTCGGCTGATCCAAAGTAAGATATTCATAGATGCGAGGAAAAAAACTGCGAGAGACAGAAAAATAAAGTATGAGAATCATAAAACACGAACATTGCATTATCTCTATGCAAGGCGAAAGTGAACGATTTAATCTACAAAAGACATGTTAAATATGGATGATTCTTTGTTCTAGATCAGTTTAGAATTACTGACAATTAAATGCAAGCTACAGGGGATGGTTGACTTATTTGGACTACTTAAACATTCTTCTATGTACACTGCGTGTAAAATCTAACTGTTGAACTTTTGATCTAATAATCGGAATTTTAGGTACCTTAGCAGATGAAAAGTCGGGGGTTAATTTAGATTTATTATTGTTTCCCGAAACCACAGATTTTCACCTGATTTTTTGAAAAAGTTCTGCAACAATTTTTATCCTTTGACACAAAATTTCATTAAGCATATTTTTCAACCTTTTTATACTATTTTTTATTAATTTAGGTCAGAATAAGTGACAAATTTTAAAATTAGCATTTAAAAATTTATGGTTATGAAACATCAGTCTCTTTTTCTGCGTTAAAGGTGAAATCTTTCAAACGCAGCTTATTTTTAAACAGTAATTTTTTAAATAGGCACTTATTTGTAGTTATTTAGATCTAAAAGTAACTGTAACTCCCCTATGAATTTTTTTTTTACTTCACAAAATCAATTATTAAATGTGAAAGAATGATTAAATATACGAACTATCAATTAATAAATCATTTTAAATATGAATGTAAAAAATATTCAAACTTAAAAAATTCAACAGAAAAATATGAACCCTATAATTTTGGCATGAGAGCTATAAAAATGTTTTGCTCATATATATACCTGCTAATTTCTACTCAAAATGTCGCAGATTTAAAGCTCATAAAGATTTAAGTTGAAAATAACAATTGTTTCTAATAAGCAATAATTCGACAATAATAAAATTAATGAAAATTTACGTTTTCGGGCAAAAGTTCACAAATCGAATTCGTGTGAAAAATTTTTTTTTAAAGAAGAAAACTAGAAAGTTTATATTTAAGTTTAAATGCAAAGTTTACTTTTGATGCACTCGTTCTAATTTGCTCTAAAATGTAGAGTCATGAATCATAAGAATATCTACTAATAAATATATATGTATAGATAATTGACCATGAGTCTTAACAATGATAATTTTATTTTTAAAAGTAAGATAAAAATAATTATGCATTAAATAGGAAAGAATTGGCTTACAATAAACTTACATTGCGACTTTTTTGAAAAATTTGTTTTTTTATTTAAAAAAAAAATTGATATAACAAGGCCTAAAGAAGAAACTCTTCGACGTAGGAATTCAAATAAATATTAGGTGGATATATAAGGCCGCGTAAAAAAATATTTTTTGACATAAGAAGGTTTTCAAGATTTCTAGTGTAAACTGTATTATAAAAAATTTTTTTTTTCCTTCAAAATATTGTTAGGTAAAATAGTAAAATAAATAAACGGCTTCCATATTTTTCGCTAAGTTACAAAGTGTCTTTCTGTTTAATTTGTTTAAGTTTTTCTTACTTGCAAATTAATATTACAGCTTTTTGAAGCCAGAGTAACAAATAATCTTATATTTATTCTCATTACTTAGGAAGGGCATGCAGACAATCTTGGATTAATGCCAGTGACTAATGTATTGACACAAGTGCCCTACCTAGATGATTCAGTCGACATCAAAGATGAGATTTACCTTGATGACATAATAGACAATATGTGCTCTTTCTTTCGATACAATGGCTCCCTAACGACGCCAGGATGCACAGAAAATGTTATTTGGACGATTTGCAGCGACGTTCATAAAATTGGTCATAACCAGGTATGCCACATCAGAAAACTATTCTTTCAATTAATAATATTACACGCAATTAATTTTATAATCGATATGAGAATTAGTTTTTAAAATATACAAGGAGACTAAAAATAACTATATTGTAATTTGAATGCTTAGTAAAATATCACAACCAAATTTTCAAAGCGCTATTAAACAACATTATCTGTAAGATATTTACAAATTAAGGTGACCACTTATGACAGTAAAGCAATGCTGTAAACACATACACTCACTCATCTATTGATATTTTGGCCAATTTATTGCACTAAGTTAAAGTTTAGTTTTATACAATTTTACCACCAATCGTTATTCGAAGATGCGGCTCACTTTTGTCTCCAAGATAGACATAAAGGAAAAATTTTTAGAAAAGAAGTTTGATCCTTTATCTTTAAAAGGATCTCTACAAAAATATTTGTCACCACTTTTCCCTGTTCCCCTCCCCCCCCCAAAAAAAACAATCGAAAACATTAGTTTTCGGTTTCATTTTTTAGCCATAACTACGAAATTTTAAGTTTAGAAACTATGTTACGCTGATTCTCAAGAGAAACCATTTTCGGTTGATTTGAGAGGGCTATAACATTTTTTGTTCATTATTGTTTTTAAGGTTAGACGGAAACTTTTTATTTAACGTTGATTAAACCCAATTCCTGTTTGAACTTATGATAAAAATTCTTTTAAAAAACCCTTTGAGTCAGGCCAAAAAATGGGATTAACATAAAAATTAAAATTTTAATATTTTAAAATCAAAATTTCTGATATCTGAAAAATTGGATAACGATTTGGAGAATTTACTTGGACAAACTTCAAGTGCTTTAAAATTTAGACTTAAGGAACAGGATAGATATGCCCGTTATCAAGAATTCGGAAACTAATCCTTTGCTGCTCATTGTTGCAATCTGGGCATAACTTCAATTTCGAGAATTTTTTTTTAAAGATATCATTAGAAAAATATACTTTCTAATTAAACTATTCATAATTTAAAATAAAGATAAACTTTCTCATTTTAACGAAAACTGTTAGACATGTTCAAAAGTAATGATTAGTTAGCGCTCTTGGCAAATTTGTAAAATATGTCCTTGTTCACTCTAACCCCTTCTGTCTTACATGTATATTATTCATGTATTGATTTCTTAAAATATTTTTTCTTTCTGATTGTTTTTAGATAGCTGAATTCAGGAAACTATATTCTGTAAGATATGAGGATGCTAACATTAGTCGATGTACAATATCGAACAACTTCAGGCCTATTCAGCCTTTAAACGGAAGGCTTGTTGTTTCATCTACTTATTTTGGATCTTTCTGATTTCTGTCAAAAACATTGTATTTATAAAAGTAAATCACATATTTTTTTGTGTTATGCATTTCCTAAATATAAACAGTATTAAATGAATATTTGAGATGATTTGTGTTTCTTAAATTGAGGTCTCTGTGTATTTGTCCTTTTTTTCTTCTCAAATTTTTCTTCAAATTCTACAAATGCACATTTGCCAAAATTAATAATGGTTCCCCATAATAACTTTTCATTTTACTGTTGCAATTTTAATGGTTTTAGAGGGGAACATTATAATTATTCTTAAATTGCAAAATCTTTTAAACAAAATCTTTCCAATAAATGTGCAGCAAAAATTGAGAATTCGGATCTATGCTTATATAATTTAACATGATGAGCATACCCTCCAACTATAACGGAATGTTCCGTAGTTTATAATTTTTTTTTCTTTTCCATTGCTAGTAAAGACAACTTAAAAATATTTTAATGAATTACTAGTGAGCCATGATGGTTCAGGGGATAGAGCGGTAGCCTTTCAACGAGGTGAACCGGTTTCGAATCCCAGCGATGGTGTGTCGATACAAATCCGCATCAGGCTTGCACCGACCACTGTGCTGACATGAAATATCCTCAGTGGAAGATGGATCAAAGGTTAGAGTCCCTTGGCCGTCAGGCTAACTGTGGGATGTTCTCGTGGTCTTCCCCTCCATGTAACGCAAATGCGGGTTAGTTCAATCAAAAATCCTCCACGAAGGCAAATTTCTCCCAATACTTAATCTAAGAGTTCCCTTCTCTTCTGGATTGGGATCAAAATTACAAGGCTACGGAGTTGAACATTAAAAGTCGTAAACTCGAAAGTTGGGTCAGCTGTTCAATGACGGTTATGAAATAAGATAAAATGAATTAGAATTAAAAGAAATAAATGAATTAGAACTGGAATTAAAAGAACTTTTTCTGCAATTCCTATGAATAATTTAAACAGCATATTAAAAATCTAGTAGGAAGATGGTCATGCTCTAAAATCTTGATAAAGATCATGTAAAAATTGTATTTCTCTTAAAGAGCCAGTAATAATTATATTCCACCACTAATAAATTTCTCACCACTTATAAATATATTTCTTGCAAAACTAAAATGTTGAAGAGTACGCCTTGTGAAAATTTCTAATCTTTGTAGGTAAAACTTTTTTCGAAAGTTTTCATATGAAAAATAGGAATCAATTTTAGTTTGAAGAAAGCGTTTATAAACGAGTTTCATATTAGCATTCAAGAAATATTTCAATTTGTGTGATTAGTCCCAGATAGGGAGAGTATACAAATATAATGTATACAAATGGAATATTTCTATTTGAACTTCTGTTTCTGTTCTCTGTAAATTTTGACAGATGGGTAAAACTGTTAACCCTTTAATGGGCCCTTTATTTCTAGTAAAGGTAAATTAAAGCATTTTTGGAATTGAAATTGTTTTAAGAACAGTAATTGATATAAAAAAAAACTCCTTTAGTTTATAAAAATGCCATTTTTTTGGTGGTAAATATATTTAACATGACCTATTAGGAACTTACTGACTTTTATTTTTCTTTATTTATAAAATAAATTCCTTAAATGCTACAAACTTCGAAAGGAATTATGTATTTTATAACTTTTATACGTTTTTTAAAAGTGACAAATGGTTACCAATTTTATTCAAACTCACTTCAAGAAAGCTGAAGTTATTGAAAAATGGAAACCTAAATTAAAAGTATTAAAACGTGGTGGAAAGTATACTTACCACGGCCTTCAAAAGGGTTAAGAAGTGTCCGCTCTAGTCTCTCGACAAAGGGCTACTAGTGTCAAAAACAACTCTTTCTTTAATAAAAAGATTATTTTAAAAAAGTTTGCTCTAAATTATCCTACGTATCATTCAACATGAAGATCAACGATCAAATTTTTATGAAAAAGAATAGTAGTTTATTTAAAATAACGCCTACTGCAATTGAAAGCCTCCAAATGGTATCTGATAGTAGTCCGATCTGGCCACTACGTAAACAAGCCAATTTACGAAAGAGCCATTTAATAAAAATATAGTAAAAAATAAGAAAGTGGTAGCAAATATATGTCTAAAATGTTTTTAATTTATGAATATGATTGGTTTGGTAAATGCGTAGCACCTGTTTGTTGAAAGACTTCATGCAAAACTTCAATTCGACAAAAATGGCACCAATTTGTGAGTCAGATACCATTGCATTGTTTCATATACAATTTTATTCTTATTAAATTTTTGGTAACTATAACAATTTGTTATATATATGATTTGTTATGATATTTGTTATGCAAAATGATATTGTAATTGAGCGAAAAGTTAATTCCTAAGAAGGTTTACAATAATCTTAATAGTATATAGATATAATAAACAAAGCTTACACTCTTTCTCTTATCACTTATTATCCTACTTCCCAGAAAGTTAAAAAGTTAAATTTTGAGCCATGAGATAAATAAAAAAATTTTAAGAAATTCCATTTTGATATTTTGTAATTATTGGGGTAATTAGCTACATAACACGTTTTTATCAAGCCAGAAGTTTTAAATTTGAACCATAAGTTCCTTTTTAGATATAAAGGAAAATCAAAAAACTTTCACTATTTTGCAACTATCGGAGTAATGTAATGCAGAGTGTAATTGGCCCAAAATTGACTGAAATGCTATTGGACATGTTTTTACGCAGTTCAGTGGCAGTTTTACACATGACCGTTTCAAATTTGGACAATCTGTGTTTTCTATGAAATAAATGGAAGAACTAAGAAAGTTTAACACATTTCTATATTTGGAATTTCGATTATTGGGGTAATTTGGCAGTAATTGTCCTATTTGGCAGTTATACTAAATAACAATTTTACAAAAATAGAAATATCAAATTCTAACAATGCTTTCCTTATCAGATAAAAGGAAAAATTTACATTTTGATATCAGTATTTATCGGGGTAATTAAATTGAACGCTAAGTAATATATTTTTATTGAAAGAAATCGTAAATTTAGACCATGTGTTTTTTAGTGAAATAAAAAAGTAAATATTTTTTATTGCAATATTTGTAAATATTGGGGTAATTGGAAATCTGCAGTATTGAATTGTACAGTATATAAATTTCCACATCATTTTAAAGAAAGTTATTTTAAATGTCAAAATACGAAATTTGAGTGAAATGTGTGGAATTGTACCCGAGAAATCAAATTTTGAAAAAGTCGTATTTTTAAAACTCGATTTCTCAGGAATTATTCGACAGATTTTGATCAAATTTCGCATTTTGCATTTTAAAATATCCAAAAATAATTCCGCACAAAAAAGAATTTTGAATAATCCTTTGTTTATTATTTTTTTAATAATAGCAACAAAAAAAAATTACATTTTAAGGTATAGAAATTTTACATTATTTAGAAGAGTGTAGTTTTATAAGACAAAATAAAAAATTTGAACAAAATCGGTTGAATAGTTTCTGAGGTATCAAATTTTAATAAAGTCGTATGTTTATAATTTAATTTCTCATCAATCGTTGAAAAAAAAGTATGTTTATTCAGAGAAAGTGCGTTTTTGTGTCTGCTTTCATAACTTAAAATATCGTCTGCACTAAATAATTAACAAAATTAAGGTCATTCAGTCGAACCGTTAAGATTGAGTCCTAGTACATGAAAATCCGATAATTAGATTAAAAGTTGTTCAGGGTAGTTCTTTTTTTACGAACTCTACATATATAGGTATATCATTAGTAGCTAATATTTGTTAATTAAGGTATAAATATTTGTAATTTAAGATAAACTCTTTTTAAGGTTAAACAAATTTAAAAACTTCAGCGTGCGAAAGTTTTTAATTTTTATAATTTCTTTTCTCAATCCGGCATCAAGAAAAAGTGTTTATTCTTTCGATTGAAGATTCGAAAAGTGTTTATTCTTTCGATTTACAGTACAGTTTCATTTAACGTAAAACTTGTGTGTTTTCAGAAAAATTTAAGGTATTGTTAATTACTTTTTTAAGGTTTTGTTAAGTACTTTAAATTCTTCTGGTAAAGTTAGGTATTTTAAGAGAGTGTTAAGTAAGACATTAATGCACAGCTATGTTGTGTTTACATGAACAATATAAAATTTTCGAGGTACTTAATAACCCCGATACCAAACAACATTTGAGTTTTGTGCGAAATAGAATTATCAGTAGTGTTTAAATTTTTTAAACATGCCGAAATAATACAATTGTTAATTTTTTGGAACGCGAACATTTCTCAATCTTGCCTCTAATATCTTACCTCTAATAATATAAATAATCCATGGAAATTATTTGCATGGCGTGATGGACAATTTTTCTGAAATTTTAATTTCTTAAATTATTAGAGCATGCACAACCTTTAGTATCAATTGAAAAATTATTTTCTGAAACTAAAGAAATTCTGCAATAGCTATTAATTACTTTAATTTAAAACTAATTATTTTGGGCACTTAAAATTTAGACAAAATGGAGGTGTGGGGGATCGAACCCCAGGCCTTTCACATGCAAAGCGAACGCTCTACCACTGAGCTACACCCCCGCGGCTATCAACTCAGTGTTATATTCTGTATTCAAAAGAAATAATATACCTCACTGACTAATGAATAATTTATAAATGGAATGACACCTGCTGTTGGCAAATATGACTCTGATGGAAAACGTCCATCCCAGAGATTTCGATTTTTGCGTACTAAGTCCCAATCTGAAATATGCTATTTTCTTTTTGCAGAACGATATTTTTGGCGTATGCGTAGGAGCCTTTTAGACAATCTTAAAAATTTTTGAACTCGTTTATACAAAAAAAAAACATTTTTTTTTTACTTTAGAAATATTAGATTATACCTATTTATTGCTTTTTTTTATTATTATTTATTTCAATACAGGTCTAAAAATTTTAAACTATTATATGCATAAATATTTTTGAAAAATATAAGTTTAAAAAAAAAAACTTTTTGGAACTTTTGTAACCCTCTGCCAATTTTCTTTCAATTTTGTATTTTGCAGTTACATTGTTAATCATAACGTAAAAATGCATGTTCCTTGCAGTTCAAAAAACTTTTGATCGTCATTAAAAAACGCTGAAATATTGCCTTTTTTTTTCTTTTTAAGGAACCTGTTTTCCTACCTTAAACCTTGAAAATCCGGAATATTTATCCAAAAACTATATTTCCCGAATTACGACTACCATTTAAATTACGAGGATCATTTATAGATATCTGCTGCAATCAAGAATTCACAGCCGAATAAAAAGACGTCAGGAAAAAATGAGGAGAGGAAGTGAATAACTTTTTTTCTTAAAATTCCATACCAGCAGTATTGAAATCTCGTAATAGCATATCAATATTTAGAATTAAAAGCTTTTTTAATTCTAAAAAGTACTGAAAAAGAAAAAAAAAGCTTTTGAGGTTTCTACTCACAGCTAATGTTTTAAATAGTTCAAAGGTTTAAGTTTAACACGACACTTTGTTGCAATTAAACGTTGTTGAACCTTTTAAAAAGATGATAAAATTTACCGAAAATCAGCAAATTTTAGTTTGCAGTTTTCTGCCTTTACGTAAAATATTTTGTCGAATAAGGAGCAGTTGACATCTCTGTAACATTCCAAATATTACGGTGAGTTGGAAAATCTAACCTATTTACAACTTTATATTTTTCATCCTAAAAAGTAAAATATTTTGTATTTACTTGATATCAAGAAAGTATTGGATTGTTGTCGCAGGCTATTACGGCAAGCGGTGCAATTGTTCTTGTTTTCCAGTGGCGCCATCTATGGCCAAAAATTCGACTTCTGCCACACTTATTCGTCACACCCGTTTTTAGGGCGGACCCATTTATACATCCATTCATTTATTCACAGATCGTAATTTTGACCTGAATCCGAGAACAATCAATCTCCACTTTAGTATACCCTCAGAGGTATAATTTGTTATGGGATCAGGGAGAACTTTGTAATCCGAATGATTTAGCGTATACCAGTTCCCATTTACTAGACAGGGAGTCTTCGGCCTTCAGGATTCGATATATATATATATATATATNATATAAAGCGTTAAAGCACTCGGAGTGGAAAAGGTTAAATGCAGAAATGTTGAACTAATATATATATATCATGAGTTTGTTTGATTTAATGGAGTTTGTTATGGCGGTAAATTTTTTTTTAAACTTTTAAAATCCTCATTTGCACACAGGGATGCCAAACGTAACTTAAAATTTAAAAAGTGGTGACTAATAAATAGCAAAATCTTTTAAGAAAAACTGAATTTAGCAACCTTTCCTGTTATATATTTTTCCCATGTTCTATAGATAATTTCATGACCACTGCAATTAAGTAAACAAATCTGTTAGGACTTTGTATGCTATTTGAAATATCAGAACTTACCTGGCAAAGATTTTAGTATAAAGCAAATATTTTTGCCACTACTAAATATTTCAGTATACTTAAGGATAGTTTTATATAAAGCAAAGAATTTTAGCCAGTACTTTAAAACATCACGTCTGTTTTAACAAGTCTATAATGTAAAAAAAACTTTTTAGCCAGCAATTTGAAACTTCATAACTTACTTAACAAGACTTTTAAGACGCTGCCAGCAAATGAAGTTTATGGTTCAATTGTGTCCTTGGATAAGCGATAGAGGACACTAAAGCTCATTTTACAGAAAAACTAATCAAAAATAATTATGCAGAAAGGGGGATATATTTCAGTTAAAGTTGTTGTATATTTGTGTTCAAATGTTTTCTTGATTGAATTTGAGTTCCATATATAATGGGAAGATGCTAAAGCCTTCTCTGCCCCCTGGTTCTTTGGTCCCAGCTTAATTGCAATTTAACTGCCACATGGAAAGATAGAATTTTCCTTTTGAAAGTTCTGGTTAAGATAATTGTTATCTATTATGGGAAAAAAGTACATACTTGTCTTTTAATTATTCCAAATGTTGAAAAGATTCTAAGCAGTTTTTCTGCTGGCATTGATTGGCTTATCGATGGTTCCTATTCTACCCAAGATATCAACGAAGCTAAACTAGATGTCTTAAGTGAAGTAAGCAACCATTTACTGTTTCTTATGTTATTTATGTTTTAGTAGATTGATTTAAAAAAGTAGTTCGTCGGTGAACCTTTATATCTGGGCATATGACTCAAAATGGACGTTTATGAAAATGGACTTAGCTCGAAACTATGGCTCACCGATGAGTTAATAATTATAATCAGATGCACTGCTCTTCTGTTCAAAGAAGGGACTTTCAACTCATAAGGAGAATTATTTTTTTGTTTCATATTTTATTTTATAACTGGCGTTGAGCAGCCGACTCAATTTTTAGTTTGCGACTTCCAATATTCAACTTATAATCTTGTAATTTTGAGCCCAATTGAGAAGACAAGGAATAGTATCAAGTATTGCGAAAAATTTGCCTCCGTGGACGACTTATGATGAAACTAACCTGCATTTCTGTATACAAGGAGCGGAAAAATACGAAAACCTCCAATGGTTAGCCTGTCAGCAAGGGAGCTCTAACCTATGATCTGTCTACCACTAAGGATATAATTCGTTAGCACGGTGGCCTAAGCAAGCCGGCTGCAGAATTTGTGTGGACCAGAAATTGCTGGGATTCGAATTTGGGTAACGTCAATGGGAGGCAAGTGCTCTATCCTATGAATTGGTTCGGTTTTTGTGTGTCATTTTATATTTTATATCCGTCGTTGAACAGTCGTCCCAAATTTTGAGTTTACGACTACCAATGCTCAACTTCGTAGCCTTGTAATTTTGAACCCAATCCAGAAGACAATTGAATTCCACGATCAGTACCCCCAGTAGTATTGATTTGCTATGGGAACATGGAGGACTTAGTGACTAGACAAACTTGACGTGCACAGTATTCACAACACGGGAGTCTTCGGCCAGCGGGGATTGAACTCACGACCTGAAACGCCCTACCAACCAGGCTTTTCCTGCCCAAAATAATGCTTTGTATTTTTTTTGTTGTTTATTTGAATAATGTTTTCATTACAGCTAACTTTTAAGACTAGTCCGGTTATTTAATTTTTCAATAAAGTTGATGAGTTTCATAAATTTACATAAAATGAATCAAATTAAAATTTTTGATGAAGAATATATTTTGTATTAACCCTTCGTACTCAAGACATGCCTCCCATAATGTTCCGAATTTATTTCTTATGAAAAAATTGTCATATTTCACTGCAATTATTGTTTTTTACTTCGCTTGAATATTGATTTGAGATGTGCATGCTTTGTTTTTTCCTTTTTGATAAGAATTCTAAAAATACAAATTAAGGGCAGGACAAGGGAACTCCTGGATCAAGTATTGAGAGAAGTTTTGCCTTCATGGAGGACTTTTTGATGGAACTAACTCGCGTTTACGTTACACGGGGAGGAAACCACGAAAACCTCACACTGTGAGCCTGACGGCAAAGGGGCTCCAACCCATGATCCGTCTAGATATTTTACGTCAGTATTGTGGTCGGTACAAGCCGGATGCGGTGTTCGTATCGACCAGCCATCGCTGGGATTCGAACCCGGTTCACCTCATTGGAAGGTAAATACTCTATCCTCTGAGCCATCACGACTCGTTATGCATATTTAACACGCTTGGAGAGTTTAGCGCCTATACAGTTTGAACACCTGGAATTTTTTTGATTGTTTCCTGATACAAAGTGGGCAATAAAAAAAATTTTTTTTGCATGGAAATATTTTTGTATAAATCAAGTTTATAATTGTGTGCAAAAATTTTTCAATTCCACACTTGACCAAACTTTCCTGACTAAACTATGGGGATCATATTTCCCCTACCCTCTGTCTTTCGGGAATCAGAAATTCGAATCTGTTAAAAGAAAGGTATGTTTTTGGGTAATCCAATGACGTAAGTGATTTTCTTTTTTAAATTCAAAACTTTTCTCTTTTAAATTCAATTCATATCAAATAAATATAATAACATTAACGAATGAATTAATATTAAATCAGATGTAACAAATATTTTGCACATTCACCAAAACGACTGTGTGATTGTTGATATTCGCCGGTGAAAGTCGACATTTTTTTTATTTTTTTATTCACGGTAAAACACACGCACACGCACACACGCACGCACACAAATATCTAGATATATAACGCAGAAAGGGGAAACGTTTCACCGATTAAAAGGTTAGATGGTTAATATTAAAAGTAATTTTACAGTAGTTTTACAGTGAAGAAAAAGGACCACTATGAATAACTTTTGATCTAATAATCGGTCTAATAATCTTCAGGTTTAGGTCTTAATGGTTCAAAAGGGTGAACTCAACTATGCTGATTAATTAAAGCAGAAGATATTATAAGTTACGAAATCTGACACCAAAACGTATTTTCTCTGAATAAACATACCTGCATTTTGATGGATTTGAATTTCAGACTCCAAAAATATAGGGAGTTGCTTCAATCTAAAACATATGCTCTCAATACTTTGGTTAGGAGACCGGGTCAAAATTTAGTATTACATTGTAACTCGAGAGTTTTTTAAGCGAATTGAAGAGTTTTTGCATATAATTAAAAAACTTACTTTTTCGAAGCTTATTTGTTTCAAAAAATAATTTTTAATAAATATTTATTATTTATTGTAATTTTATTTAATAATAATAAAAAAAATGTTGATTTGTAAGATACATTTTTTAAAAATAATATTAAAGAATGCAATTTTACATGGAAAAATGCAAATTTTGATTGAAATTTGTCTAAATAGTTTCCCGAAAAATTGAATTTTAAACATGCAAATTTTTTATTTTTACAAAAAATTATGAAGTCGAGTCAGTTTAAAAGTAGAGATAAAAATAGAGAGATGGTAAAATACTTAATATTTTTTTGAAAAGAAAAAGTAATCAAGATGAAAAAGCAACTAGATTAAGAAAAGTTGCCAAGAATAATAAAACGCAAAATTTTATAAATATTAATAAAAATAAAAAGTATTGAGCTAGATTTATATAAACCCGGATTTTGACCCAATTTGAAGTTTTGAAATGGTTTCGTTAATTAGAAGATTAGATGAAGATAATAACTAGATGATGACAACTTAGAACTGATCATCAAAATCGTCGATCTAGGATTTGACATACATGGCTTTTTATCAAAGGCTCCGCCTTTATATGAAATGATACCTTTTTGTGAACAATTTTCTATTTTTATAACTGCTATGAGTTTCCAATTATTACCCTGCTCTGTCCACTCTCATTTTAAAACTGGCTCAAAACGTCGATAATGGAGAAAAAGCACAGTTTTGTAAAAATGAGAAGCTTTTGAGATCTATTTTTTTAATATTTAAAAACTTACATCAATGCTGCATTACCAGGACTCATAAGAATTTACAGGATAAGATAATGATTTTGATAATTTTCATCTGGGTGGAAAAATGTTGCCCAATTGGCGATTTTTAAAAAAGTTTAATAACTTTAAAAATGTTTAAGTTATTTGTACGTTCTGAAGCCCAGATAATTCTTCACGGCATGATTATATATATAGTTTTAAATCATCGCATTGCTTCAAGTGTAAACTGAGGCTTTTTTATTTTCCTTGGCGGCCGAGCTTAAGCACCATAAATAAACTCCATCAGAATAAGCATGTGTTTTAAGTTTGCTTTTGTTCTATCTATAATTTTTAAGGAACAAAAGCAGAGAATCAATTTAATTGAAATAATTTGAGTACTGTACCGGATGTTGCTTCTCCTGTACCAGCACTGACACCAAAAAAGTAGTGAGTAGGAAGATAGATTCCTTCTGTTCTGAAGCACTGAATCCATTGTTCCTTGCCTTCTACGTCAAGGAAAACCTAAAAATGATTCATTTATGATTTATTTACTTAAAGAGATTATTTGAACATAATTTACAAACATATGTTGAACTTCTGAGACATATATGGTACTTTTAAAAGACAATGAATTTAGTCATACATATTACCCAATCATTGCTAACTACTTAGTTCTATTCCTTTTTTCGAGGTTCTATCTTTTAACGGCTAAGTTAGGAATGCCACGTTAATTTGACCCTGTCAAACGATGTAGACTACACCTGAGCTGGTACCCCTTCTTCAATCCAATGGAATGTATAAGTACTAATATAGAATTTTTACTTTAGATATAATATTGCAATTTAAAATAAAAGTTAATTTTGTAATAGCAAAAAAAGGGGAAATTAGAACAGCACAAGGTTTAAAAGAAAAATGCATTTATAATCTGTAAGTACGAAAGTACTTTTATTATCATCACCCAACAGCTAAGCACATAGTCCCATTTTTAGGGCTGTATTTTTAAATGACATGTTAGTAATGCTATGTAATTTNTACAATTGAAAAAGAAACTGCACCATTTTTTTTTCAATGGAAGCGTATTCCTTCGTTTTTTATGATTCTAATCCACTAATTAACGAGTTTTTTGGTATGGCAGTTTAAAGACTTGGTAAGACCTGATGGGAATATCGTTTTCAAATGCCTTTGTCTGCAGACGATTTTCGATGTTCAGTCATAGAACTTTGAACTTTTGGAGGTGTGACAAGCTCGCGTTAGTAAGAAATTATTTGTAAGTAGAATATTTTTCTTTCATTTGCATAAATTATTAAGTGTGCTACTTATTATCAATCATTAGCAATTTGAAAAAAAAAATAGTAATTTAAGATTTTGAATTAGGATATGTTTCGCAATTGTTCCAAATCATTATTCGTTCATGCAGTCGTTATAAAATGACTACAATTTTTTATTTTGTGATTATGATTTTATAAAATAACAGTTTCATATACTGCGGCTGGCCAAATTTGAATTTTACCCTAAATTTTATTTTAATATACTGAAAACTTTATTTTAGCAATTTATTTGTTTTATTTATAATTGAAAAATATTCATATTTTTTGTAGAGCATAAACGATATTATCGTTTTATAAACGATGTTATTAAAATAATATTCCATTTTTTCCATATTATTTGAAAAATATTTTATTCTTTATTTTGTTTGAATAATATAATATTATCATATATATAATAATATTATCATATAATATAATATTATCATATATAATATTATCATATACCACAATATAGTATTTATCATTATATAATGATAAATACTTATGATACAAAAATTTAATTATACAATTTAATATATTTAATTTTTAATACCCATGGAAATTGAAACATTAATTTGTAAAGGTTATATATATATATATATATATGGGTGATTCTCACGAAACATGACAATTCGGACCAAACAATTTTTTCAAATTTAAAGTCTTCAAAATAATCTAAATTTTTTTTTGCATGCTTTCTTAGCTACACTTATTAATATCTTATAGACAGCAGTGTAGTTTATTGACATTTGCTCGAGAGAAAAAATAAAATGGAAATTCACCAAATCTTGAATGTCAGGAAAATGACATACTACCTTAGAAGTTTAAAAAACAGTCATTTTAAGTTAGTAGTAAGTAACTCAATTTAAGCCTTTATGTTAGATGGACCACAAATTGCTTAAATCAATTCTTTTTATCCACTGTAGAAAGAAACAAAAAATTTTTTGTTGCAGATATCTACAGAATAAAATTGTGTATAATCAATCATTAAATAAATAAATAACTTTGATTACTTCCAAGCATATTACAATCATGCATAAATTTGGTATTAGGTTAATATTTGCTTTCCATCTTTACAGTATTAGCAGTTAAAAAGAATTTCTGGTAACACTTCAATGTCCTGGCATTCATAAGCCAGGAAAATGACAGCCAGGGTAATGACAAATTCGCCATTTTATAGCATATAACTTTACTTTAATTTAATATTTTGGCCGAAGACGTTTGGATTCTGCAGAAAACAACAGTATTTATTAAAATAACTCAGATAGATCTATGTAGTTTTTGTTATTAATGATTTCAAGAAGCCAGGAAAATGAAAGCATAAAAACCTACTCACCTTGAAAAATTTTTTGAACTAGATTTTGTCCCAGAAAATTGGTTCTTTATTCATGCAACAAGACATATTCATATAGGAGGGTATCTAATCAATCTATTAACATAAGATATTGATTCCTGGCGCTATCTATTTTGGTTATAAATCACTAAATAAAAGTAGCCAGGAAAATGACAGATTATCAAGGGACAAACAAATTATTGACAGAAAAAATTATTTTAAACGAAGTTTTAGACAATACATACCTGCCAACTTTTACGCATTCGGCGTAAAGTTTTATTTCTATATTTAAAGTGGTAGTAAAATGTACGCTTTCTATATATTCCTTGCATTTATAAACTTAATTTATTATCTTTTTGATCTACCACTATTTTTAAAAAAAAATTAAGCATATATAAATATGTAATGCTGATGTTGAAGTCAGCATGAGCTTGGTCAAAACACACTGTATATATCTGCCCATAATTGCAATGTGTATTCCATTTGACTAACACTGGCAAAAATCATTCTTGAGAGGATTAAAAGTTGACTGGTAGGCAATTCCCTCTGCGTATATTCTCGAAATGCTTACATAGGATATGACAAAAAAATTTAGATTTTGAAAAATGTATGGGAAGTTTTGAAGCTAGTTAATATTGGAAATATTGTTTGGGACATGCCAGGAAAATGACATTTTGATATTCAATTAAATTTTTTAAGTATACAAAACAGTCAATGCTAATGCAAAGTCATTTTAAAATGCTAACAGCAATGCTACTTATTATTATTTTTTTTTAAAAAAAGTCCCTTTAGTATTATAGTATTGGATCTTGGAGCAAGGGACAGTCAATTGTCATGTTTCGTGAGAATCACCCATATATGGTTTAAAATCATCGCATTGAATTAAGTGTAAGGCACTTAACTATGTTTTAACATAGTGTAAGCTATGTTTTTTTGTGTAACTTACACTATGTAAAAAACATAGTGTAAGCTATGTTTTTTTTTATTTTTAATTTTCTTCGGCAACAGAGCTTCGAAGAACAGTGAGGGAGATCAGTCATTGGCAGAGCTTCATAATTGTTTCGTTTTCACTGTACTTATTTGCCTAATTTTTTGTAGCTCTACTTAAAGAGCCCTGATTGGAGAGAATCAATCATGTTTTAAAACCGAATTAATTATAAATATTTTGTTGATAAATTAACAAAAATATTTCGTTAAAATCTCAAATGTTGATCATTTTAATAAATTTTTTGGGTTTGTGATTAATTCTGAGGGCTTGCAGGCAATAAATTTTTCTAAAGATGTTTATATGTTTTAAAAACAGATATTTGAATTAACATTTAATGGTAACTATTTATTTTCATTCTAATACAAAATACACAAAAACTACACGCGCTTTGAAGATAAGGAAACAAATAAACTTTTTCGTGTTACTGTGTTTCGTGTCGTGATGAAAACGTAAAGCCCCAAGCATCCATAAAGAAATCTGTTGTTGAAAATTCAAGATAATAACCTATTGTTTGTTTTGCTCTTAATTGTATGCTATTATTAGAATTATTATTTGTTATGCACATGCCTTCTAGAAAAATGCCTCAATGAAAAAATTCGTAGAACAGATGTTTAGAATTTCACATAAACGCGATGGGAATGAGATATAGAACCAATTCAATTATAAAAATTGAATAAAATTCCTCCTCATAAAGTACATGGCATTGGATATTCATGACTTATTTAATATGCTGTTTAAATTTGTAATTTGTTTGCTTGTTGTTTCTTCTTCAAACGGTATTGTGTACCCTTCAGAGAAAATTTCAGAAAATGCCCGTGAGTATATAATCTAGATGCTGTTTTACTTTCATATAAAATAATATTTAAAGATAAACTGCCTTTTTTCTTCAAAAGGTATGCCCTATAATGAATAATTATGAAGCATAATCAACTCTTCTTTAAACCTTGTTTAAATAAATAGGAGCGTGAGGAGCTAATGTTTAACCCATGAATTGTAACCAAGATTTTAATAACACTTTTTCATTTCCTCTTTAGAAAGTGGGAGCTTGTAGCATTAATAATTAACCCGTGAAACTGTTAGCTAAAGTCTTTTATAAGTCTTTTGCTATTAAAAAAATAAGTGGAAGCTGGTGAAACTAATGGTTAACCCACGAATTGCATCCAAGATCTTAATAACACTTTTTCATATTCTCTTTAGAAAGAGGGAGCTTGTAGCATTAATAATTAACCCGTGAAACTGTTAACTAAAGTCTTTTATTAGTCTTCTGCAATTAAAAAAATATGTGGAAGCTGGTGAAACTAATGGTTAACCCACGAATTGCATCCAAGATCTTAACAACGCTTTTTCATTTCCTCTTTAGAAAGTTGGAGCTTGTGGCATTAAAGGTTAATCTGTGAATCTGTTGATTGGAAGTATTTATAACCCTTTTAAAATTTAAACTAAAACAAGTTAAAACTGAAGAAACTAATGGTTAACGGAGAAATTATATCCAAGATCTTAAGAACACTCTTTTTTCCTGTTTCGAAAGTGGAAGCATGTATCATTAATGGTTAGCCTGTGAATCTGTTAATTAGAGGGATTTATATCCCTTCAACAATTTTGATTGAAACAAGTGAAGGTTGAAGAAACTAATGGTTAGTCAAAGGAATTGCATCCAAGATCTTAACACATTTTCATTTCCTCTTTAGAAAGTGGGAGCTTGTCGCATTAAGGTTTAGTCTGCGAATCCGTTAATTTGAGGAATTTATAATTCTCCACATTTAAAATTAATCTAAGTGAAAGCTGTAGAAATTAATGTTTAACCCACGAATAGCATCCAAGATCTTAGCAACACTTTAAAAAGTTGGAGCTTGTGACATTAATGGTTAGCCTGTGAGTCCGTTAATTAGAGGTAGTCCTGCATATAATATTGTATTTCATTCCTGAATATAATATTTCAGTCCTGCATATAATATTGACACTACTTTTTCAATTTTCTAAGGACAGTACAAACCCTGTTGCAAGGATGCCAGGGTATTCCTGATCAGCGAGAGAATAAAATACTGTGTGAAAACATACTGTGATTTATGAATATAATTGGATTTACTTGGAATCCATCCGAGTTATACAGCGCAACTGTTGCTGTGTCAAGCATATTTTGAAATCGATTAAACAGTTATAATTTGCATCTAACTACAAGAAATCGGAAATTCACAGATAAAGATCGGCGCGAGGAAAGCTTCTTAAATATCTCGAAAAGTAAAATCCTTTCCCCCTTAATATATGCAAATAAATTAAAAAGTATATCAGTAATATGAATCGGAGAAATTAGGGCCGACATTTCTAGGAAACCCGAATCGGCATAATTTAAATTTTATCACAGTACCATTCACCTGAACCTGTTTAAGACTACTGGGGCTAAATTGCTATATTTTACTTGGTAAAATGGATATTTTATAAAAAATATATTAGGACAATCTTCGTTATATTAATTTGAAAATTTCAAAAGCTGCCTATTACTTAAGCTTAAAAGTGTCACAATATTGTAATTTGAAAACGCTAGAATTCTGTGAACATCTCTTAAAAATCCAAATCCTTTGTGTGCCAAAAACAATATTCAGTAAGTTTTAAAATTATTATAACTGATTCAAATGCTGATGATTTTTATCTAACTTATAAGTTCAACATGCATGGATAATTTTAAAAATCAGAATAATTCTGAAACTTATTTATTGCTTATAGGATCAACAAATGCAACTTGCTCACTGGAGAAAAGTAAGCAATGGAGTTATAGTGCTCATTTGAAAAACGGTAAGTTTACATGTTTTAAGTTGATTGTGTTGGATGATTTACAGTAATTCTATGACTTACATTTCGTTAAATAATTAATCTAAAGTTATGCACAAACTTTATAGACGATACAATATAAATACTTGACAGATGCTTTCAACCGACTTGTTACTTAATTTTTCATTTAACTACTAATGTATAATTTGAATAGTGACACGACCCACCCTATTTGTTTAGGGTTTACGTCAAGATTACATACTGGATCAAGATAATACAACTGGATTGATACATGATTACAACTTCAATCAAAGATCGCCACAAGGGACAATAATACAAAATGCGGCCAAACAATCAAATTATATAAAATAGGTCAAAGGACCCTTTTAGTGTTAGCTGAGTATAGGGTAGGAGGTCCAAGGACTCTTATTTCTACCACTCCACTTCCACACATTATATAACACGGTAGATAAAAGCAATAATTAATCCAGATTATTGATCTACAGAAAATGCACAATAAATAGAAATAAAAGTTACAGAAGTACCCAAAGGGGCAAACAAACAGTCAAAAAACCATAGTAATAAAATCAAACACAATAAAATCATAATGTCATAAAGTCGAACACAAAAAAGTTAAAATTACGGAGAAGTTAAACACCATCGTAATGGAAAAAAGCAGGTAAAACCAATATAAAAATTGTAAACAGTTGACAGTGATAAAAAACCCCCATGAAGGCGTAAAATCAAGCCCCAGTAGAAAAGATGAATGACAAATAATGAATAACATAAAATCATTAAAAAGAAAACATTAAAAATGGAATAAAGTAAAACATTAAGTTAAAAGACAATGAACTGCTTGAGACACCCAAGAAGTAGGGAGCGCAGGTTCCGGGTCTTATTGCCTGTCTCCGAGTACATCTTCCAGTGTTTGTTTAATAATAGAGATGATAATTTTTCTGCAGGCCAAATTGGCAAAACATTGGTGTTGATTAAAATTGGTAAAGTTATTGTCACGAAGTGTCCGGAATTGGGAGCAACTAAAAATTAAATGATCGATAACTACTAATATATAAAAAAAATTTCAGAATATATCTTTTCGAAGTATAACCTTCCGAAAATGTAATAATAACTAGCAGGGGAAGGTAAATCAGAAAAGAAATCTTAAATTATTCATTGCAAAAGTTGTTTCCTGGAACGTCCACATTTTTCAAAGATAGTGAGAAAATATGAGAGAATAAAATTGTGGATAGCAAACCAAAATAAGGAAGGGGAAACTTTCAATTAGTCCAACAAATAAATACATTTCCTTGAGTTTTAATGAGTTTTTTACTCAATGTAACAGAACTGTGTTACTTACCAAAAAATTCAATTTATACATTCCTAAATATATAAATCAATGGCGTGGAATTGTCCTTTATGTAGCTGTCAATTTTAAAATTTTTTTGAAATTATCATCTCTCCATTTGGAGGAGAAACTAGATCAACGTCAAGTCCTTGCTCATCATTGGTATGCCAGCTAATCAACTGGTGAAGTTATGGAGTTTGAGGTTAATCGAAACATATTAAGAATGTTTTGTAGATCTAGAACTGGTCACTTCAAGGACATGAGATTAGAAATCGAAAAAAAACAACAACTTACTATCCTCTCTAAACTGCAACATTCCAGCATCTGCGAAGTTCATCTTAGACTGCTTCTACATTACTGTGAAGGATTTATTCCTTAACCCTTTCGCGCCGACTGTCACAAATACGTGACAGCAAAAGACCGTATCAATCAGGGTGAAAAGATAAAACTGGTAATCAAAGTATTTCTTTAGCAGTTTATTTGTGGGCGGAGTTATAATTGTTTGATTTATTTAATTCACCATTACTTTGTTCAAAATAAAACTATTTAGTTATACTTTGAATTAACATCGATTATATATATTATTAAACTAACAATAATTAAAATAAAAGCAAAGTAAGTCTGTCAAATTAGTAACGACTACATTTAAGTTACCGTTTTTTATTTAATTGCAACTTGATTCTGATTTTGTACGAATGCTTTTCTGAATCACTCGTCCCCAAGGGGTTAAAAGGTCTGATAAAAGCATTTCTGTACACTAACACATAGCGAAAGTTATATCATCTGCAGGTCTATGCAACGCCTCCTAGAACTGAAAGCCTCTAGTTAAGCTTATAAGAATTATCAGACTAACTTATATCTAGAAAGCTTATAAGTTAGTCTGATCAGACATCACCTCCTACATCAAGAAGCCTCCACACGTTCTTTTATAAGTAGTCCGCGCAGACTGTTTAAAAAGTGAACCAGTTGTCCGCATGAACCCAAAACCTTTTATAAAAGTAATTGAGAGAAATTTATCTTATATATTTGAGAATTGAATCTGTAGTGGTTGACAAGAGAATAAGGCAAACCAGTAATATTCATAAATAAAATAAATTTTTTGTCATATATTTACTACCACTTTCTTATTTTAACTATATTCTGTATTAAATGACTCGTTCAGTAAGTGGATATCCTTCACAGTGGTCTGATCGGACTACCTATGAAAAACCGTGTGGAGGCTTTTAGTTATAGGAGGCGTTGGATCAGACCACTATGGATGTAAACTATCGAAAGAGCCATTTAATTAAAAAATCTAATAAAAATAAGAAGTGATAGCAAATATACGTATAAATTTCTTTTAAATTTATAAATATAATTGGTTTGCCTTATTTACGCGTCTTTCACCAAAGATTCAATTCTCAAATATATATATCTTTCTCTCAATTATCGTATCTATTCTATGTCGTATATGGAAAAAAGTCATTCAATGTGGATGAAATGCATAAATTAATAAAAGCTTTCATTTTATTTTATGAAAAATAGAAATAAAATCGTTTTACTACCTTTTTCAATCATTTACGGTGTACAAACAACTCTGGATATTGAACTGAATTGCTATGTCTATCCTTAAAGTTTTTGTTTATAAACCTAGGTCCAAAATTTTGGGGCGAAACTTTCCCAGCATGTTATGGACGAAAACAATCGCCGATTGATATTGTGACTGTAGATATTGTAAAGGACAAAAATCTAGGGAGACTGCAGCTTACTAACTACGACGTACCACTTACTAGAGCTATTTATGAAAATAATGGACATTCAAGTAAGTTATGTTTAGTTTCTAGACTGTTACTTAGCAAAAATAACAGTTAACTACCATTACTTTAATTACATTCATAGTTTTTACAGGGAAAAACAATGCAAAATGTCTCTTAAGGAAGAAAAATCACGAGAAATGCGTACAAGATTAAAAACCAAAATCGAAATGCAAGCATGTCAGATAAATTTTAAAAGATGCATTCGAGTATATAAACTCCATCCATAACTTCCCCTTCAAAGGTTTGTTGGGAAGCAACTTCAAAATCCTAAATGAGAATAGTTATTTTCATTGAAGATTTGGATTTTCCAGATAAAGT
This sequence comes from Parasteatoda tepidariorum, assembly GCF_043381705.1. NCBI lineage: Eukaryota > Metazoa > Arthropoda > Arachnida > Araneae > Theridiidae > Parasteatoda > Parasteatoda tepidariorum. The sequence continues at coordinate 18,842,448 of NC_092212.1, forward strand.
AAATCATTACAAGTCTTCATATTTTAGTTCACAGAGGGCGCTTTACTCACAGAATGAAACTGGGGTACCTTACAGATTAAGGTGAATCACATTGCTAGAACTTCGCCCCATTCAATGAAATCAATGTGCCACGAAGGGTCGTGGCACATTGATTTCTTTAATAATTAAAGATCTAACGTTGAAAGCAACGTTGATGTGAGAGTAAATACCCTAAATAAGGTGTTATACCCTTTTCATCAAGTAGCACCGAGTGAAGTACAGCGTTTCCGCTCTAATCAGGGACTAAATTGGAAAGAAACTGGAATACAAATTATATAACTGGAATACATATTATATAAAAAGGAGATATCCCGAGAAATGTATGTAAGATCGAAAAAAAACCCCAATAAAAATAGACGTGCTTATATTTTGAAGAATTTATTTAATAACATGGAACTCGATCTTCACCCCTTAACTCAACTTTTCTCCCTGGAAGTCGCCACAGACTGATGTTTGTTGTTACAATTGTTTTTTCAAAATACGAAGCACTTCGATTATTTCAATTTGTCTTATCTTTCTTCAGATATCTCTATTTTATGAAGTTCGTGCGCCACAGTTTAATGTGTTTAATTTTGTGACATTTTGAATGAAATGTAATAACATATAAGACGAATAGAAGTGGTTTCTCGAAAAATACACAATTGCAAAAAAAAAGGAAATTTTTATTTATGAATTTTAAGTTTTTTTTGCCTCGACCCTAGGAGTGTGCTTGAGAGTGAAATTAAGCATCAATAAATGTATCTTTAGAAGATATTTCTACAGGAATTTCTGCAAGATATTTGACCTTTACCAGATTTTTTTACCCTCTTAACAGGCATATGTCCCTGGCATTTACTTAATTGTACACAGGATTCTCGTAACAGAGTGGGGGGGGGGCAGACGGAGTTCAAACCCCTTTATATTTATGTATGAAGCGACACAGCCACTTCTAAGAATAAAATTTTTTACTCAATATTCGTGTAATTAAATTTACAATTAAAAAAATTATTTTTTGTGTGCCTGAATTCTTAAAACAAATCTCGATTTCAAATGCACGTTAACATTTCCTTGATGAATGCTACCAAATTATTCCTTACTCCTCCCTCCGCAGAGGAAATATACGTCCCTATTACTGACTGATCGGGAAAATTCTCGGTTTCAATGACAAAATGAACATAATCATCATTATGGTTGGCCAGACAGCCAATATGAGCCAATGCCTTCCTCTGAAGATTTCTCCATGACGACTTCCGATTTATCTGTGATGTCCAATTCTTTTCATTAATTGCTAGAAAATCAGACTCCACTGAGCCAGCCCATCTCAACCGCGACCTTTCCTGCTTTCTTTTTCCTGTGGGTCTAAAAAGCAGTATCTTTTTTATTGCGTTGTCATCACTTATTCGAATCACGTGGGCAATCCAATTCATTCTATTTATTTTTATGTATTTAATAATATCAGGTTCTTTATAAATCTTCTTCAGTTCAAAGTTAAATCTCCTTCTCCAGTTATTGTTTTCATTTACACCACCAAGTATATCCCGCAAAATCTTTCTTTCAAATATTGCGATACAATTTTTCTCCAGTTTTGCCATTGTCCAAACTTCAGAAGCGTAGGTCAAGACTGGCAGGACAAGAATTTTGTAGATTAAGATCTTTATTTTTCAAGAAATAAACCTAGATTTAATAAATCTTCTCAGCCCATAGACAGCCCTATTCGCAAGATAGAGTCGGTTTTTCATTTCAGGAGTAATTCTGTCGTCAATGATCCTAAGTAAGTAAAACTCCTCACTGTTTCAAATCTATAGGAATTTATTTCAAGATAGGGATCTGGGACTCTGTTTCTTGAAAATAGCATATATTTTGTTTTCTCTGCATTTATGACTAAGCCCATTTGTCTTGCAGCCACCTCAAGGGCAAGAAATGCTTCTTTCAGGGCAGGAAGGGAACGAGCAATTATATCAACATCATTAGCGTATGCAAGTAGTTGTACTGATCTAGTAAAAATGTGACCACTGGTAATGATGTTTGAATCACGAATAACTCTCTCTCTAGTGCAATATTAAAAAGAAGACAAGAGAGAATCTCCTTGTCGAACACCTGTGAATGAGTCAAGATTTTCTGACAGAGGCCCCAGAAACTTAATCATACACTTTGTATCTTTCAATGTAAGTATCGTCAATTTAATGAGTTTTGAAGGTATTTCAAAAGAATTCATTGTTTCAAACAGATAATTTCTATTGATACTATCAAAAGCAGCCTTAAAATCACTAAAAAGATGATGTGTTTCAATGTTAAATTCCATTGATTTCTCTAAAATCTGACGGAGATAAAATATCTGATCTTTGGTTGATTTTCCAGCACGGAATCCGCATTGATATTTTCCTATTTGTGAGTCAATAAATGTGGTAAGGGACTGAGATATAAAATTCTAGATAGAATTTTAAAAGTTATGCAAAGATGACTAATGTCACGATAGTTGGCACAGGTCACAGGATCTCCTTCCTTGTGAATTGGGAGCAAAATGCTAATATTCCAATCCGTTGGTATAATCTCAGAGTGCCAGATGTCAGTAATAAGTTCAAATAACTTTCTCAATAAGGTAGGTTCACATTTTTTTTGCAGTTCTGCTGAAATAAGATCATGTCCCGAAGCCTTTTTATTCTTTAAGTTTTTGATTGCAGCCCTGATCTTTTCAATAGTTGAAGCCTCAAACTCGATGTCATTTATGAATTCAGGTGCAATGATTTCAACATCCTCACAATTTTCATTAAGAAGTTCTTTAAAATGTTCATACCACCTTTTTAAAATATTTTGTTTACCAGTAATAATTTCATCAAATTTCTTTCTGCGTAGACTAGAGGTCTGTTTAAAGTCCAATCGACTGCGGTTGATTTTCCGATAGAAGAACATAATAATATAAATAAATACCATTACATGAGAGATTAATAATTTAGAAGTAAGCAATTTTTTATATTTTTAGATTAATTCTAAAACAATTCAAATCATGATATATATATATACTCCTCCCTCCGCAGAGG
>NC_092212.1:18846531-18853733 GCF_043381705.1 Parasteatoda tepidariorum
TATATTATAGCATAAGAGTAAATTCTACTTGTATTTTTATTTTACTGTGTTAAAGGTCATTTCATTCTTATTTCAATATTTCATTCAATATTTAATTTCAAGAACTCGTAAATTTGTGGTCACAAAATGTTGGGTTTCAAAATTTAATTTTAAATTTAATGATAAATTTATAATTACGATCGATACTGATACCGCAGTGTTCTTAATTTATTAAGGACTAAATTCCTGATTTTTTAAATGATAAGTCAAATGAAAAAAAAAAAGAAAAAATAAGGAAAAGAGTTTCAAATCTTTGAAAAAATTCAAATTCGTCAGAAGTTGGAATCAATTTTACTTAAGAGTTCATCGTTGCATTTTTCAGTTGTAGATTATTTAGAGATTTGCTAATTTTGAATTATTTTACTAGTTTTAATTGCTGAATTAGAGAAAATAATGAGACCCCTCTACCCTTAACTATTTCCAGCATTTATGCAAACATATCCTTTCAAACATATCCTTTCCATTTTCTGAAATTATTAGAAGATGGTCGCAGAAATTATAGATGAAAAAATAGCTTAGCAACAATATTTAAAAATTAATGCTGTTGGTAGGAACTATTCAACCCAACGCTTCATATAAGGTAAAAACGTTTAATAAAAGAAATTATCTGGAATTTAATGCATATGTGGTAGATTACTCTTTTAAGTTTTACTGAGTTAAATTAATAATTTAACTTTTTGATGAATAAGTCAGTAAAATTTTTTGGTTAAATAATCTGTGACTTAATAGATAACTGTAAATAGAATCAAAATGTTTAAATTCCTTCCTATAGGATTTAAGTGGATATCTTTTAAGCATTTCGAACATTGCAAATATTGTAAAGCATAACATAGCTGAAAGCCATAAAACTTCTCATTTTTAAATGCAAAAATTATATAAAACAAATAAATATTTTGTAAATTTATATTTTGATTATTTAATATAAATAATTTATTTAGTGTAGTGTAGCAAACTTTTATGTATTCTTTCCTATCAGTTCTTTTATTTTTGTTGCTTTGTAACAGTTTCTTTTTACAAAAACTAACAAATTTTAAATTGAGGGGGGGGGGGAGTATTTAGAGGATAAACTAACTCAGAAATTGTGCTAAATTATTTTTTTATAATTCGCCGAAGTATTGTTAAAGATTCGCTCTTTGAAAAAATGAATTCAAATTTTTAAAAATATGAATTTCTTGAACTATGTTGATGTATGTTAATCGTAAAAAATATAAAAAATGCCACTATTTTGACTCAAGCAAAAACATATTAAAGCGGATCATTGAGTTTAAATATCAAGGTTAGAGAATTCAAAAAAAAAGTTACAAGATAAAAATTCATTCTGCTTTAGTTTTTGACTTCGTTTTTGCTTCATCAAGGGAAAACTAATGGCCATTCACACTTGTGAAAATTGTATAAATAACCATTCAAAAAATACACATGCCTTATAACATTTGTAAAATAACAAGTATTTTTCCGAATTAGAATTTTTAAAGAAGTTAGCTGCCTTCTAATATAAGAGTTCACTCTTGAAGCTACTGATCATGCATGAAATATCCTACCCTACACCTGAGCTCAAGAATTTGCACTTCATATGATTTGCGAATGATGCTAAGTAAACTTGGTTTCTAGTAAAACGAATGGATATTATTTACATACTCATTTCGCTAGTTTATTAAAAAAATAATTTAAAAAAATAAAAAAAAGGAAAATTTAGGTTAATAATACCCCAAATTAAACAATAGTAGCACTTATTACAGTTTTTAACTCTGACATTCTTTTTATGAGATAACTTCTTTTGCCGACGATTTTGTCCGTTTTTATGATTAATTAAAGCCAGCTTACGCATTCTTGTAATTTTTGAATTTTATATTTGAAATTTTAAAGTCGAATGACATGCTGAAATGACCCCTAGTTCAAAGAGTCAAAGTTAAATAGTTGCATGACCGATTGTTTCGAAAAGAATTAACTACTTCGGTGCAATGAAACAATTATCAATGAATATGCTTGTTTCCTTATTACGAAATATTCTATTCAAATTTGTATTCATTATTTCTTCAAAACGTGCATTAAAACTATTATTACAGGTTATTTAAGTAGAAAAAATCCTAATGTTAGAAAAAGAACAATTTTTGAGATGATGATTCTAAAAATAGCACGTTTTTCGAATCGTTTTACAATTTTTATTTTAGTAGTTGCTTTAACAAAACAAGGCATATTGATCATTTTCCTGATATAGCAATATTTTTTTGAACTGTGCAAAAGTTGCGAAATAATGTGAACAACTTTTTAAGCAGATATTTTCAACTTTTTAAAGGAAAAGGGTAACTTTCTTTAAGTTAGAGCACAAGAATAACTTTGAATGTCGAAATAAAATTGTATGTCCATAGTTTTTTGTTCATTTAAAAAACAAAACAATCTGTTGTAGTTTTTCGCTGTGCACGTATACGCATTTACTTTTCATTACTCGAATAAATAAGAAACAATAAAAAAAAGAAAATTAATAATTTATCTTCATTTTTCGTAAACAATAGTATTCTTAGTAAATAGTCGGCTGTTCTGCATCGAATGATATTGTGTGTGATCAGTAGAATATTTTTAATTTCTTAACAAGACTTAATTCTCAGATAGCTGGCTATAAATCTAAGTTTTCTTTCAATAAGAACTCAGCAATAATTTAAAAAGTAATTTTATTTTAAAGGAAAACATAAATTAAAGTACTAAAACGATTGATACGTATATTATGGGAAAATAATATATATGGTAGAATAAAAAATAAGTTTTTGCGTTAAAATTTAATTGAAAAGTTAGAAAAATAATTCCGCGAAACAAGCGCAGACAGATAATTTAGAAATTTATTTTAAGATTAATAATATATATATAAGATGTAAAGAAGTTTTAAGATCATTAAAAATGCTGAATACGTATTTTTAATAATATTTATAAAATATATATTTATAAAATATATATTCAAGAAATTGATAAATATATTATTCCAAATCTATGCATACGTATGTATATTATTGAAATTGTATCAGTTATTGAAAAACAAAATAAAAAAATAAAAAATAATCACATTAAATAAGCACAATCTGGTGTATAATCATATTCTATCAGAAGCACACTTTTATAAAACCAGATATTCGTTGAATAAAGTGTTTTTTATTCAAATTTCTTTACTAAATTTCAGATAAATTAATAAACGACTAAAAAAGAAACATCTTATTTTATAGCTTGAAAGAAATAAAAATAAAAGGATAAACAAAAGATTATTAGCAAAAAAAATATGAATGAAATTTTACGCGAAGTCAAGTTCCTCGCAAGTTTATCACATTTTAATATTAATCGCCCCATTTAATAATTTTTTTGTTGCCGCCTAATTATTTTTTTAAAAATAATTAATATTAATTTTTCTCAGCTTCTAATAAATAAAAACAGTTGAAACTTTAGATTTTTCAATTGAAAAATATGTAGATTAATGTGGTATAAAAAACTCATACCTTATAATTCAAAATTTTTTCATCCTCAATATAATTAAATAATAAAAAATGATTAATATTTATTAAAAATTAATTTTTTCATGAAATTATCTTTAGGCAAATGAGTTTTATGAGTGGGTGCAATTTTCTTTGAATTGCTTTATTAGTTTTAAAAATATGACTAAAAACGTAAAAAGTAAAATTAACATTAAGGGGTACGAGCTTTGAATCGCTCTCCTGTCCAAACTATGGGGACCATATTTCCCAGATTGCGGCTACCCCCTATATTTTGAAGGTTAAGAATCCATATATGTAGAAAAAAATATATGTTTATTCAGAGAAAGTAGGTTTTTGTGTCTGATTTCGTAACTTAATTAATAGTTTGCACTAATTAATTAACATATTTGAGGTCATCCCCAGGAACCATTAAGATTGACATTAAGGTTGACATTAAGGTTCGTGAAAATCCGATCATTAGAACGAAAGTTATTCATGGTGATTCGCTTTTTTTTGCGGACTGTACACTTGTACACTTGCTAAATTAGTAATAAAATATACATAGCTATTTTATGAATTAACATATGCTTCAAATTGTAACAGTTTTAGATACAAAGCAAATAAATAATGTCAAATAAATCTTTATTTCTAGTTAAAGTAACTCCAAAGGATGATGTTCTAAGATCTGTTCACGTGAATGGAGAAAAGTTCCAACTTGCCCAGTTTCATTTTCACTGGGGAGGCTACTATTACACAGGATCAGAACACACAGTCGATAAAAAACATTACGCACTGGAGGTACAAGTTCTGATCTTTTCTATCTAGTAGAAATCTTATTTGTCAAGAATGGCAACAAACACAATCACGCAGCCAATGAGCAATCAAAGTAATCTAAAGTTTTCCTAAGAACACAACCACTTCAATTTATATAATTTAAGCCGTAATGGCTCAGGGGATAGAGCGTTTGCCTTCCAATGAGGTGAACCAGGGTTCGATCCCGGCGGTGGCTGGTCGATACGAATTCCGCATCCGGCTTGCACCGACCACAGAGCTGACGTGAAACATCCTCAGTGGTAGACGGATCATTGGTTAGAGTCCTCTCGCAGTCAGGTGAACCGTTGGAGGTCTTCGTGGTCTTCCTCTCCATGTAACGCAAATGTGGGTTAGCTCCATCAAAAAGTTCTCCACGAAGGCAAATTTCTCCCAATACTCAATCCAGGAGTTCTCTTGTCTTCTGGATTGGGTTCAAAATTACAAGGCTGTGGAGTCGTAAACCCATAAAATTGGGACGGCTGTTCAACGACGGTTATAAAATAAAATAAAATTTATATAATTTGATTAAGCATGAATCACACACTTCTACATATGAAAAAAGTTTCCAAATCTTTATAGGGATCTTGAAAATTCAATGATTAATTTTTAAAAAGGAACAATAAATACATTTTATAGTATAAGTTTTGCTTCCATTTTAAGAATGGGCGGGGGACTTTTGGGAGTCCTAATATTGTTTATTTGAAGATTTAAAAATTTACTAAAAAACAATTAGCAGGTATAAAAGCACGGGTATATTTGAAAATTATACATTATGAGCCAATGCATGTGTAGATTTCTAAAATATACATTTAATCCAGGATTCTCACCGGCTTTAAAAGAATAAAAAGTGGTATTGAAACAAGTAACGGTACTTTCGTACTTTAACAGCATCACAATTTTTTAAAATACAGATTATTTTAACAAATAATAATAATAATTTAATAATCACAAATTCTTTTCCATTGCTCGAAATAGTAAATCATTATAATTTACAATTGAAACCAATCAGAAATTGTCTAATTTCAAACAATTTGAATTTTCACACCTGTATGTACTTATTGCTAAATCAACATTTTGAACGTAAATCTGTTATAACGCAAAAAACTTGCTGGTAACTATAAATCATTTCAATGTCTATTCATTATGACGATTTTGATTTATTCCATTTCATTCAATACTCAAGTTCTCCAATGTTTTATTTCTTAAAATACAGTGAAACTTAAAGGAAAGACCATCTGCGTGTAGCGACCTCCTCTATTTACGGCCACTTTTGGAAGACTCGGAAATTTTTCCTTCTCTACTTAGTGTTGAAGAAAACCTTTAGGAGGTTATCAGAACCTCTCCCAGCAACCGGGCGAACCTCTGGAACCAAATGCGGAGAAGATTAAATAATGAAACACGAAAATATATTAAGACACAAAAATGATAACAATGCAAACAAGTAAATTAAAATGTATTCAAAATATTTGAGTGAGGCTCTTATTTAGAGAGCTTTTTTTGACGATCGCTGAGAGATCGACAACCTCATGTTGCAGTCGGAGTGCACTAAAGCAACGCCTCCTATAACTGAAAGCCTCCACACGGTTTTTTATAGGTAGTCCGATCAGACCACTGTGAGGGATATCCATTTACCGGAGATAGTCATTTAATACAGAATATAGTTAAAATAAGAAAGTGGTAGCAAATATATGACTAACAATTTATTTTATTTATGAATATTATTGGTTTGTCTTATTCACTTGTCAACCACTACAGATTCAATTCTCAAATATATAAGATAAATTTCTCTCAATTAATTTTATAAAAGGTTTTGGTTTCATGCGCACAACTGGTTGAGTTTTTAAACAGTCTGCGCGGACTACTTATAAAAGACCGTGTGGAGGCTTCTTGATGTAGGAGGTGATGACTAAAGCCAATGCTATCAATGATTTATTTTTAGATCATTATGATTTATTTAAGAGTTGAAAGTTAAATTAGAAAAAAAAAGTTTAAAAAAAACAACTAAGCATCTCAAACGAACAAGCTCCTTCTCATCTTTTAAAGCTAACTAATTTTTATGATATCAAATTAATGACGAACTTAAACTAAAAACATAATTATTTATTTATTTAAAATAGTTCTTTCATATATAAATGTTAATTTATCGCCTTATTTTTACAAAATTCAAATCGCAAATGTTAATTTATCGCAAGAGGTTTCACTGTATAATTAATGTTTTTACTGGGTAGCATAGTTTGGTTAGTGCAGAAGGCCAGCCACAGCGGAAAAAAACACACACACCCCTCACTCTGGTTGCATGCAAAGTTACTCGCTTTAAATGATATTTTTATTTTGCAGTTACATTTTGTGCACGCAGATCCAAAGGGACGCATTGCCGTAGTTGGTGTATTCTATCAGGTTTGTATGAAATTGCACAACTTTATTAATATTTGATCAGAAGAGAAACAATTTATTATAATCCTAATTTGTTTTAGATTTTGTTACTTACACATGGAATAAGAAATTAACTTTAATAACCCATAGTATAACACTGATAGTTTGTATATATACAGTGTTTATATGCGTATATTATATATATAATACATATAGTTTAACACTGAATAATATGAATTTATCACCAAATAATAATAGTTAATTATTTTTTAAAAGTCTTAATGATTTAGCTTAAGACTTGTTTATCGAAGACTCCGTCGTATATGAAATGATATTTTTTTGGTGATTACTATTGTATTTTTACAACTGCTGTGAGTTTGCAACTGTTACTCATGCTCATGACTAGACAGCGGATTATATGCACTAAAAACGGACAAAATATGCACTAAAAAACTTGAATATATGCTCTTAAAACTAGAAATATGCATTTAAAATATAAATTAAAAGTTCAACTTATTTAAATAC
>NC_092212.1:18854233-18860183 GCF_043381705.1 Parasteatoda tepidariorum
TAAATAAGTAATTAAATAAAAATAAATTATAATTTTGAAGAAAATGCATAATTAAATACTAATTTAAAATCATCTTTTCGCTGTCTTAACTCATAAACCTTTGTTCGCTCTTTATTTCTTATCAATCTTTCCTTTGTCTAAATATCTTTTCCGGTGTAAGCGGAAAACTTTATGAGGAACTTAATAGGAAGAAGATGAAAGTACTTATCTTTCACAAATGAAATGATTTTGAATATTTTTGGGAAGGTCAGTGGGATCAAACAATCTATTCGAATAAAGTTGCGATTTCCATTTATTTCTGCAGTTTTTTTAGATTTCGATTTTCTACTACCTGATACGTAATATGTAAGTCATTTTTAATATATCACGCATTATTGGTATATAAATTGGTTAGACTCTTTCTTAATACATCTATTTCACCGATAATTAAAAATAAAAAGGAGAGAATTATCTTGTTTCTAAAAAACAATTTCATTAATGAAATAATTATTCTGCCAAGTTTTTAATTTTCTTGAAAACATGTAATAGACATCAAAAAAATTTACTTGACCGGAGAACACCTTGATTAATCATAATGCATTTTTATTTATCTTACATTAAGATTTGATTATTTCTTGCGTTTTGAGCAAGAGATATTCCATGAAATTCAAAATGTTAGAAAAATATATGCCTTTACTCTATGTAAATGAGATCTTCCACAGCTACAACTAATAAAATATTTTAATAAAAATCTATAAACTGGACGTTATTAATTTAATGTCTAGGAAAACTTCAATAATACTTTCCATTAGTATAATATTAACACCTTGAATGCCATGGGGGTCAGCGGTGACCGGCACTGAGATTGTTCTCATCGCGACGAGGGTCACCGGTGACCGGTGAAGCCAAGATTATTAGAAACACGTAATTGGAGAGAATTTGTATTTTTTAAAAATATTATTATTGTTACTGAAATGGTTTGGAGAAATTAATGCACTATAGAACACACAAAAATAGTTTTATTCATATACTATTTATGGATTTTATAAGCCTACGAATTGTTTAGAAATAGTGGTGGACAAAAATCTACTAAATTGAATTTATTAAACCAAGAATCACAATCGATAACTACCACTTTAAAATATTTATTTGCTGTAGGGAGCAAGTTGGCATCTCTGTTTCATAAATTAAACTAATTTTTAGACATATATTTACAACAACTTTCTTATTTTTACTAGATTTTTTATTAAATGACTCTTTCGTTTACAGGTTAACCTATATATAGTGGTCAGATCGGACTACTTATAAGAAAACGCGCGGAGGCTAGCAGTTACTCTAATCATCGCCAGGCATACAATTTAGTATGTAAATATATATTTCTTACTTTACTTTATTTACAAAAATTGGGCACCTGGGTAAATATATATATAAATGTACTCATACTAATGTACTCATACTAATGTACTCATACTAATGTGTGGTAGTTATCTTAGCACCAGTCCCACGAGAAGCTCTAACTAATTTATCTGAGTGATATATACAGGGTGTCTCAGTTAAGCGTTTCAGAACTTCTAAGAGGTTTAGGGGACATCCTGACGACTCGAAGTCATATAGCAATGTGGGGTCGGAAATGCTTTCCTGAAGCGGTGACGTACACAGAAGCACCATAAAGAAAAGAGACTGTAAGTGAAAAATCGCTATAATAATACATTGAAAAAAATTATATGGCACAAGGGCCAAAGTAAGTGTTGGAAGTTTCTGCCACCGGCTACAATATACACCTCACATCTCCGGCGCATGGACATTCGAACATTTTGCAATACTCCAGGCATATATCGCAGGCAGCTGCTGTGATTCTTGCAACCAGCATTATCAACAGGGGTGTCATAAACCAGTGTTTTCATATGACTCCAGAAATCAAGACGGTGATTTTTTTCGATGTATTATTATAGCGATTTTTCACTTACGGATTCTTTTCTTCAGTGTACGTCATTGCTATATGATTTCGAGTCGTCAGGATGCCCTCTACCCCTCTTAGAAGTTCTGAAACGCTTAACTGATCACCCTGTATATACACTAATATATATGTATATGAAGAAAAAAATATATAAAAAAGTGGTAAGCATATTTGTTTATAAGAAGTGGCTATTTATTTCTGTTAGTTGCAATTTTATTCTAAAAAATGCTCCGTACCTTCACTTCAGATCGAAATATATATATTTATTTTATTAAAATATCATGGTCTACAAAACTATCGTGATTTTAAATCAGTTCTTCAACTTGACAAAGATTATTTATTTAAGTTTAACCTATCCCCCACTCCTCCACGGCTATCTTAAGATGGCGGCTAAATTTCAGACATTCATATTAGGTGTAAAATGTACATCTTAAAACAATCTTCAACTTTCCCAGTTAGGTCAATGTTAAATGTTGTAGAAACAAGTTATTTTTGCTGATTTAAACAATATATTTGTAAATTAAAAAAAGCGACCCAAAATTTAAAATTATCGACCCAATGTCTAAAATTAAAATAATTTTTTTTTTAAAATTCGTGAAATATATTTGTCGCCACTTTTTAATTATTTCTGGTTTTGTCCACCATGTTTCTCCGACTTATATTCGTAATCGACTACGAATAAACCTCGAGAAAAGACCAGCTCTAAGTAGCGACGACTTTTTGAGAGGCACGGAATTTTTTCCACAGACTTGGTGTTGGAGAAAACCTCTCCCAGCTACCTCTAAGAACAACCAACCTCAATTAACGACCATTTTACTGTGGAACGGAGAGAGGTCGCTCCCGAGAGGTTTCACTGTATTTCGAAACTGTAACATAAAACTTAATTATTTCTTAAAAATATAATTCAAATTATGCTCTTTATCTCTATAGATCTGAATAATGGTAGTCGTAAAACTGAGCTTTTTTATAATTGTGACATCTTCGTATTTTATGAGATCTTCTGGAGGTAAGTAACTTTAATGTTTTTCAGTGAGTAAATCAGTATTTAAATAGCTTTAAATTATAATTTTATTTATTAAAATTAGTAAGTGCGTAGATAGCAACTTAGAGACATAAAAGTTCTAAAGTTAGAACTACTTGAAATTTTTCTTTCATGTTGTTCCAAAATAAAATTCGACCATTCTTTCAAGTGCAGATTTTCTAACTCTTTAAGTGCGGTTACTGTAAAGTTTTCTCGAAAAAGATTAAAACAGGTTGCTGTTGCTTACAAATGCCTCTTGCCAATATACGCAAACCTGCTTGAATTCAAGTAAATTTTTAAGGCAGAGAGTGTGCTTCTTGTTTTTCAGTGGCGCCATCTATGGCCAAGAATACGACTTTTCCACACGCATGTGTCACAACCTGTTATACAGGGAGGACTTATTCTCACACCTTTCAACCTTCTACTGATTGTAATTTTGACCTCAACAAGATAGCGAACTATTGAAAACACTATCTGACAGCCAGCAAGCCTATAATATACATATGTTTAAATTATTCAAATGTTATGGCAGTCAAAATCATTTTATACCGCATTTATTTAATGAAGAGCAAAACGAGATTCTATACATTTTGCCACCACATTAAATACAAATATAAAATCTTCCGGGAAAACCGGATGAACTGGCTAGTATGTTACAGTGTTATTTACAGGTCTCCTGTTAAAATATATGTGATGACTGTAAATTTTGCTTTTTAAATTGTTTTGGTGTTTGCTTCGATTTTCTTAAACCGTTGAAAGAATACCGAGAGCAAAGGTAATTATTTAAAAATAAATATTTAAAAAAATAATATTTCTGATATTTAAAAAAAAATGTACCTGCCAATGTACCTGCCAAAAATGTACCAAAGTTCGTTTGGTAAATATTCTGTAAAACTTTGCTTCAATTTAAAAATAAAAAGAAAATATGAGAATTAAATAAGTGGAAATTCTATGATGTTCAAAAAATGCTCTGAAAAAGCTTTCAACATTCAATAATTTGAAAACTAATGATTCTTAAACCTTTAGTATGCTAGTGTGAGCAAAATTTAAAGACGAAATAAAAAAAGCTAGCATATTAACAAAACAGTCTGATACAACAGAGCGAAAGGTCATTGAGAAGACCAATCACGGTAAAGTAGAAAATTTGCATAGCTGCATTTGCATTTGCATAGCACCATTTAGTAGAGGTCGTCCTGCAAGCAAAGGCAGCGGGCGACTAGTATATAGTCCTACAGGTTAAAAGGAACAAACGCTAACAACAGGAGAAATCGCTAGTCACACGCAGCAAAGTACTTGACTCCCGATATAGCGTTTCACTGTGACCAGGAGACTAAACAAGGGTGGTCGATTTGCACAACGGTCAGTACGGTCTGTTTCATTAACGACAGTTAGCCGGATATGCCGTTTAATGTGCTGCCGGGGGCACGACAATTGGACAGATGCGCAATGGGATCCAGTACTCTTTACGGATGAGAGCAGATTTAGTCTGACCAGTGATTCTGGAAGCATATACATCTGGAGAGAGTGAGGGATACGCAATAATCCCTTTAACATCATCGAAAGAGATCGATTTGGCGGAGTTCTTGTATGGGGTGGTACATACCTGCCAACTTTCACTCTTTCCGAGAATGGATTTTCAGAGTGGTTGTAAAACAATAAACGAAAAACAATCTGACTCAAAAATATATTTATATTTTGATCCCGTTGAAATTCGCTTGCGCAAGAATTATTATACTTTCGTATATTTATTGTAATTATTTATATGTAGTGGTGGTCAAACTCATTTACAATTATCATTATAATTCAAAAAGTTAATTGGAATAACCTGAGTATTGCTACCACTTTAATTATGAAAATAAAATCTTTCGGAAAATCCGGAAGAGTTGGCAGTCATGGATGGTATCATGCTTGTCAAAATTTATTAAATGCAATGCAAAAAAATATATTAAACTTAAAATATAATTACTATTGTTCGAATCTGTTGGAAACATAAATATTAATTTAAAAACCATTGATTGATTGATTGATATGAGTGGAATCTCGGTGTTAAGCGCGAAGCGCTTCTAACCGATTCATCTATACTGTTTTGGCATTTAGTCCAGAGGTCATATACAGTTCAAAGTTCTAAGTTTGGATCAGATAATAAGTCCATGATGAGGTGAGGCATGAGTTGATTCAGTAGTACATCAGTTGTATGGGGAATTCCCCTGGATTAAAGTTGTGAGAAGATGCAGTACGTCTTGGTCCTTCAGCAAGTCTTTAAGTTCACTGATGAGGCTAACAAGTCTGTGGGCTGTAGAAGTAGTCGTGTCCTTGGTCGTTTTTCTCTTTCGACTGGGACGGGCCTCGCACCCAGTGAAATTTGAGGTGTGGTTTTGCATGCAGTTGCAGCATTTAGCTGGGGAGTCTCGGCTCTTTCTGCACTGGAATGAATAGTGCCCTTCGGCACATTTCATGCATCTTGGGCTGGAGGAGCAGGAACGTTGGGTGTGGCCGAAACTCTGACATCGAAAACACTGCAGCGGCCGCCGGCCGCCGTGGTATTTCTCTATGCTGATCGGGATCTGCTTGATGCTCTCAATATGGTAGATCATCTCGTGATTGGCTAGCATTGGCATAACGATGAGGTACAGGGGGAGGGGCCTAAAGGCTTCACCCACTTTCTTCTTAAACTGGACTATTTTCAGGATTTCAATGTTCCGCTTCCCTAATTCAAGGGATATTTCATCTGTACTAAAATCATCAGGAAGGCCACGGATGAGGACTTTAGCATTTTTAACTGGCTGAGCTTTTTCTACTGAAGTGGAAGGCTCTGTGGCTTTGTTGGTAGTCTCCTCCGTAGGTTCTGATGCAGTAATAGGGGTGGGCTCCGGCATGAAAAGAGATTCCGGAGGAGTGCAGCTTTTCTGGGTCTTGGATGGGTCAACATTTTCTGTAGCTGCGGCAGACTTTTTCTTCCTCTTCTTTCTCTTTTTAGCTGGTGGCTCTTTGTT
>NC_092212.1:18860894-18876788 GCF_043381705.1 Parasteatoda tepidariorum
ATATATATATATATATATATATATATATACACGTATATAGTATAAAAATAGCGAAAAGCTTGTAACTTATGTCAATTACTTTGGCTATTATATAAAATATTTACACAAAAAAGTTTTGTATATCTTACATAAATATTCATGGAAATATGGAAATTAAAAAAAAAAAAAAACTAATTATTTTTTCTTTACGTTCTCTTAATATAACCACAGAAAGATCCAATAAAATTAAACTAACTTCATAATAGTTTTTAATTAATAATAAAAATATGCTATTAAAATTCGAAAAAAAAATCGTTAAAAACTGCGCCTGACTGAGGACGTAAAATAATCCTTTTATACAGCGCTTGCACGGAAAACATAGAATTTTTTTTTTTATAATTTTGTTTTGAATCCTATTCAGTAACATGTTAACAAAGTCTGATTTGAATACCTTGAAATTGTAAAAAAAATAATTGCAACTTTTGTACTTTTTTTTTTTAATTTAAAGATCAGAATGACAAGGGATTTTCCACAAATACCATTTAACATTGTGAAACGAAATACAATAATAAACAAATGAAAATACCCTAAAATGAAGGTCGGGACAGCACTATGTAACGGTAATAGGAAATAAAACACAATTTAATAGGGTGTGGTCCTATATAATGCTGCTGCCATTTTTAATAAATCCACTTTAATGGTACAAAAGTAAATTTGCGGAAAAACCATCACCATTCAAAGCTTTCTTTCCTAATTAACAAAAACTATTCAGAAAAATTTAAATAGAAATTATTAAATTTTATAGATTTTCCAATTCGACTTTTTCAGAAGTGTTCAAATACGATTCAAAACCAATGAAAGAAAAATTATATGCTTTCCGCGCAGTATGAAAGATTGCTTTAACTAGAGTTCAATATCATATTTATTCCATGAGATAACGTTATCTGGATGTAGTTTTATGTATTAACACGTTCACGCCGGGAAAAGTGAAAATACTGGTAGAAGAACTATTTCAGTATTAGATATTATTCGGGAGGAGTTAGTCTATTCTCAACAATAACAATTCACTGTAAGGAAATTTAATACGGCGAAGAAGCAATTCAATATAAAAATTGCATCCGTTAAAAACAATTGGTAGTTATGGATTTTTATTATTCCCGGAAAAAAACGAAAAAATTAATTTTATTGTTACCAGTTTTTACTCCAGTGCGCTGCCAAGATGAGACAATCTAGTGTGACCCAGAGTTGGCCGTTGATTACAGTAATCGATTACAACTGTAATTGATTACAGATAATTACAGCTATGTAATCAATTACTTGTAATCACGATTACAAGTAATCAATTACTTGTAATCGTGATTACAACTTTCAAAAAATTTTGATTACAGCTGTAATCATGATTACAATTTTGATTACAGTAATCAATTACTTGTAATCATGATTACAAGTAATTGCGATTACAAGTAATCACAATGCTTTGATGTACGAGTAATTATGATTACAAGTAATCAAAATATATGATTACATGTAATCATGATTACATGTAATTTGATTACTTGCAATTTTGATTACTTGTAATCAAACTATACGATTACAAGTTTTTACGATTGTATACTATAGTCAAATTTTTTATGTAAGTATTCATGTGTTTACATATTTGTATGTACATAGAATGTACGCACGCATGAACGTACAGTTTGCGATTCCTATACATACAATGTATGCACAAACGTTGTTTGTACGTACAATATTCATAATTATATTGTAATATACTTAATGCAATGCGCATATGCTTAGTACATATAATTATGCATTTATGATACATGTACGCATGTATGTTAGTTTGTACAAAAAGGCAATGTTTTGTATCTTTGTATACATAGACAATGTATGTATGAACGTATATGAAAATAATGTTTATGCGTTTGCATGCTTTTATGTACTTAAGTGCATATATTGTATAAATTTACGATAATAGCACGTATATACAATGTACGTTTGTATATAAAATTGTACGTATTTGCGTACAATATGTAAAAATGTTATTTAAAGGTACAATATATGCACATAGTTGCGTAAATAAAATGCGTACATGTATACATGCATATTTATATGTACATCGATATATGTGCACGCAAAGTATGTACTTATGTACAACTTACGTATGTACTTGTATAACTACATACTTTGTTAATACTTATGCGCATGTAATGCATGGATGTACAAAAAAATAGTTATATGCACAATGTATGCATGTGCATACAACGTATACATGTACATAATTACAAGTAATGTACAAATACGTGCGTACATTTAAATATATGTAATTACAATATACACATACATTGTGCATACATTAAAAAAATTTATATGAGTAAAGTTATTAAAATTTGTTTTAAAATTATTCTAAGGTATATGAAACTCGACCTCATATTTTTTAGAAAGCAAACGATAATTTTATTTGGAATTTCTAAATATTAATTCCACACATAAAATTTACCGTTTTTCTTACCATTTAAAAAATTTCTATGAATCATGCATTATGTTATAAAAAAAATAAATCTGTATTGTCAAACATTTCATGAAAATACCTGAAAATAATTTTTTATTCAGAGAATTTCAAAATGATATAGAACAATTAAAGCTGAAAACTAAATTTAAATATCGTTTGATTTTGTCATTTAACTTGCTTGAGTCATTAAAAGTTAACTTACATGCATTTTATTTATTGCATTGTACACATATTTAGACATAAATGTAATGTACATATGTATACGTGTAATGTATGTACGCATGTACAATGTATGTACATACATTCATGTATTGTACGTGCATATATAGTACATATGGATATGCATACATGGAACATACGTGTATTGTACATGTGTGGATACATTCATTGTACATATATACATTGCACCATATGCATAGATAGGGATAGCATGCATGTACACATGTAAAATTTGTACGAAAGAATTATGCCCAATATATTTATGCACATACGTACTGTATATGTACACACATATGTACATTATATGAACATTATATGTTCATTTCATCATATGTACATTATATGAATATACATCTGTACGCTATATGTATATACATCTGTACGCTATATGTATATACATCTGTACAATATATGCATCTCAAATGTGTGTATGTACGTACGTTATGCATGTCGAATGCATGTATGAATATATGTGAAATATAAATACGCCCAATGTACGTACAATAGTTCACAAATGTATTATGCATATTTGGATACTTACATTGAGCATGAACATATTATGTACATGTACATAAATACACTGGACATGCATATCATGTACATGTATACATACATATATTGTACATCCTACAGATATACCTATATTGTACATGCATACATATATTGTACTGTTCATAAATAAATTGCACATACATGCATGGGACATACATTGTACAGACAATGTATGTATGTTCGTACAAACACAAGTACTTGTATATACATGCGTACATGAACATAGATATACATTTTACATACACAAATATTTGCATAAAATGCATATATTCATTGTGTATAAATGTACATGCCTACATTGTTTGCACATACATACGTAATTATTATCTATATACATACGTACATATATTTTATACCTACAATATAAGTGTATGTACATGTGTGTGATACTAAAATGTCTGAACATATGCACTAGATAAAATCATATGTACATACATTTCAGTTACATTCATTTGTACGTATACAAATACGTACAAAATGCAGTACATGTTAATACGTGCAAAATGTATCATTATAAAATACATTCTACTATCTACTGTAAAATATAATCATTTATAAGAATACAATAGTCTTGTAATCGTGTAATTAGATTACATGTAATCATAATTACATGTAATCAAATTACATGTAATCAAATTACATGTAATCATATATTTTGATTACTTGTAATCATAATTACTTGTAATCGTTTTTGTTGTGATTACTTGTAATCGCAATTACTTGGAATCATGATTACAAGTAATTGATTACTGTAATCAAAATTGTAATCATGATTACAGCTGTAATCAAAATTTTTTGAAAATTGTAATCATGATTACAAGTAATTGATTACTGTAATCGACTATGTAATCATGATTACAGCTGTAATCAAACTTTGTAATCACGATTACAAGTAATTGATTACTGTAATCAATATTGTAATCATGATTACAGCTGTAATCAAAATTTTTGAAAATTGTAATCATGATTACAAGTAATTGATTACTGTAATCAAAGAATGTAATCGATTACATTTTTGGCCAACTCTGTGACCCACCAGTGGGGCACCCCGGTGTGAACGTGTTAAAGGATTTCAGAGTGTTTCGAATTTCAAAGTCACATTTAATGTCTGTGATAACGCCATCCAAATATATTTTTATGTGCTAGAGAATTTCAGAGTGTTTCTATTTCACTGTCATATTTAATCGATGAGGTAACACTATTCGAATGTATTTTTATGAAGGAATTTCAGAGTGTTTCGAATTTCAATGTTATTATTTAATGACTGTAATAATGCCATTCTAATGTACGTTTGTGTACTAATGAGTGTTTAAAATTTTAATATAATATTTCATCGCCCAGATAAGGTGATCCGGATGCATTTTAATGTATTAAAAAATTTCAGAGCGTTTAGAATTTCAATTACCATTTTTTTTTTCAAATTTTTATGTAGCATATTCAAATTATATAAAATATTCTATATTTTTACAAAATAAAAAATTTTTTTTTTTCAATGGAAGCGAACGAACAAGTAAACAGCTTACTCCGAAGAAATGAAATATTTTGTGCATCTTATAAGAATCGAGTTTATACAGTCTTAGTTAATTTTCCAAGTATTTATGCTCATGTAAAAGTTTTTCTTAAAATGTGTTGCAAGATTTTCTTGTAAAATTAAAGACGTAAAAAAGTTGGATTTAGTTGGTCATGACGTTATTGTCATTAAAATCAATAACATAAAATTGTAAATATTGTGCACAATTACTCTAAATTTGATGGCTCAGGGGATAAAGAGTTCGCCTTCCTACGAGGTGAACCGGGTTTGAATCCTAGCGATAGCTGGTCAATACGAATTCCGCATCCGTCTTGCACCGACCACAGTATTGACGAAAAATATCCTCAGTAGTAGACGGATCATGGGTTAGAGTCCTCTTGCTGTCAAGATAAAAGTGGGCGGTTTTCGTGGTTTTCCTCGCCATGTAGCGTAATTTCGGGTGAGTTTCATCACTAAGTCCTCCACGAAGGCAAATTTCTCCCAATACTTCAACTAGGAGTTCCCTTGTCTTCTGAATTGCGTTCAAAATTGCAAGGCTATGGAGCTGAACATTAGTAGTCGTAAACCCAAAATTGGGTTGGCTGTTTAACGACTGTTACAAGATAAAAACAAAATATACTCGAGCATCAGAATTTGAATGCTACTTTAACAATTAATAAATTTGTGATTTTTACTTTAGTTTTTGTCTTTAAATATCATAAAAAAGTTTTTATTCTTATATACTGTGTAATTTTTGTAAACGCTAGTAATATTTTTAAATTTATTTTTTTACCATTTTTATTTTAGGTGTACGACGATGGGGTTTACGTTATCCCCAATGCAGAGGCCGCAATCAGTCTCCAATTAATATACTAACTAGTAAAGTTAAAAAAGATTTGTACCTTCCGAAACTACAGCTTTACAATTACGACAGACCGGTGACGCAATCAACAATAAGAAATTCTGGTTACACAGGTAATATACTCAAAACCATCTACTAATTAGGATATATATATATATATATATATATATATATATGGGTCATTCTCACGAAAACTGTCATTTTTCAGTTCATAAAATCCCAAAAAAGTAAAGTGAATAAAAAGCTCTGAAACTTTTTATATTAATAGAAATATGTAATGGCATTATAAAGAAAGTATATATCCTATAAATTATACTTAATATTTAAATTAATTAATTTTTTAAATAATTAATTTATAATTAATTAATTTATAATAATTAATAATTAATTAATTAATTTAATAAATAAATTAATTAATTTAATAAATTAATTTATTAATTTTTTAATTTATTTTTCAAATTAATTAATAAGTAAATTAATTATTTTCACTATTTAAAAAGTGAGGGAATGACACTAATAGTGAGGGAATGATATTTTATTTTAATACATGTTTTTATCTAAGTTACATCTACCTAAAGTTTGAAAATGATAACATACTAAGTATATCTAATATTTATTATAATTTAGTCTTATATATTTAATAGTTTTTACAGGTTTGGGAAATAAAATTGGCTGGCACGATTGAACAAAAAAAAATTTGATAATATACTCATCTTGAATCATTCCCTCACTTCAGCGTCATTCCCTCACTTTATACACTAGTGAGGGAATGACGAATTCAATAAAATTTAAAAATAACAGTTAGGCCTAATTAATTTCTGAAGTCAATCACATACAATTATATTCATACAAGAAAGCAACATATAATTATCCACTTTCTCGATGAAGTTGTATTTTATTTTACTCTAAAAAATGACATGAGGGAATGACAAATGTAAAAAATTTTACCTGGTTTGATTCATTCAAATTTATTCCACAGCAAAGCTTCTTTAAGTTGAAGATGGAAACATACTGCAATTTTGTTCTATGATGCCAGTTGTTAACTTCTGAAGTTTTTATTAAAATATTTTTATTCTAAGAAGATTGCAGGTGATAAGAACATTGTTGTGAGGGAATGACGCGAAACACTGGGGACAAAGTTTAAAATAGTGCTGTGTTAATATTTTTATCAGAAATTAAATTTAAAATTGATTTTCTGAATTCTATATTTCAGTATTCTGAAATAAAAAACACGAATTTGTAAAAAAAAAATTCTTATTTCAGAAACAATTTTTTTCTTTTTTTAAATCAGCAGTGGGGACAAGTGAGGGAATGACATATTGGTATATTTTAATTACCTAAAATAAATAAAAAATAAAAATTGATAATTTTATTTTTATTCTTTTGTTAGCTTGCATTCTGAAGGACACTTTCCCTGAATTTTTTTTCTTCGTAAGCTGTAAAACAAACATAAAATATACTGGGGACATGAAAATGACTGTTTTTGTGAGAATGACCCATATATATCGTATTGTATAAAATGAGAGCGAATACATCATCGACTTACTCAATTAATTCGGATTTCTTTTAATATTTAGAATATTTTACGTGTTTATGATTTCAGTGTAATCAATATTGATTGTTTGAAATGCAGAGATTAGTCAGATTCTTGGTTATATAAAGAGTGATAAAATAAGATATATTCAAAAGGATAGGGTATACTTTTAGCTACGTAGACTAAAGTGAAAAATAACGTGAATAAAGCGCGAACAAAGAACAGAAAAAGACATACTAAAGTTTCAGTAAGCTAAAGAAGAACATTCCTCAGTTCCTAAAGAAAATGACAATCGAAAAGTAAAGAGGTAAACACGTGCAGAGTGGTTTAACCAATCAGGAGTAAGGGACAAGTTTGAATAAGATGGAGGGTAGTGAAAAGAAACAGGTATGAAGGGGGTCGGCGGAACCTCAAAGGGCAAATCACTAAATTAAAATAGATCTCCAAATCTTGAGTAAGGGTAAGATACTAGGAAGATCATTAAATAAACTATCAGAAATTTTCAAAATATGGAGTGATTCCCAGAAATCGAGTTCGGTTGTTGAAGAGTAGTGCGCTTTCTTCTGCCAAAATCAGCAACACTGCTCTTCATTATACCGATCTTGGTTTCTGGGAATCATTTCATGTTTTAAAAAATTCAATTAACTTAGTTAATAATCGTTCTAGTATCCCACCCTTTCCCAAGGTTTGGGGATCTATTATAATTTAATCATTTACACCCGAGGTTCCCGCCAAACCCTTCATATCTGTTTCGTATCACTCTTCTTTTAATTATCTTGTTCAAATTTGTTCCTTTGTCAAGATTGGCTAAAGTGCTTTTGCATATGTTTGTTTCTTTATTTTTCTAATGTCATTTTCTGTTTTAAGGCAGAGAAAGGGTCTTGTTTAGAGAACTGAAACTATAGTATGTCCATATCTCTTTGTTTGCTCTTTATTCACTTTGTTTTTCTCTTTAGACTAGATACGTAGTTATATTTACTTTTTAAAATTTTAATGTTAGTTAAAGGAGGAAGAAGGGATACCACCACTCATTATTTTATGCTATATAGGAAATCTTTGTCTTTTGTGCTCTGTTACTTATCTTATTTTGTAAAAAAAAAGACATCTCAAGTAGTACTGCTTTTCTATCTATTTCCAAATTAAACGTCATAAATTGAATTTTGCTGCTTCTATTTTCTAACTTCCCAATGAAAATTTTGGTTTTTTTATGTTTTCAGAAAGGGATTATAAATTACGGATGAAAATGGTTAATAAACCTTGACCCAACTATCATCTGGATATGACATTGCTTTCCGCCCTTCCGCATTCTAATTCCGTAAAAAGCAACGATGAAAAAAAGGCATATCCCGACATCCGTTGTTTTTCCGTCCGTGTCAGGAACTTGACAATACCTGTCTATCACCAGAATTTCGATAGACGTAACCAGACATGCTTATAAATCGCGATTTTACTAGGATCAGTGTTCCTATTATATTTGGAAGTAATTTGCATTCGATAAAATAAGAGACCACTACATATCAAAAATTGAAAATATTATATTAAATGCAACTTTTTTACAATTTTCTATTAGAGTCACTTAGTTGCGATTAAGAATATCCTTCTCCTACAAGTTTATTAGAACTCACACAGAAAGCGGAGCAGTTGTTTACCACCTATAATACGTACGCAGGGCTGTCTACTCTCTAAACGTTTTGAAAGTTCTTCCAGGTGTAGCTAAGTTAATATTTTAATGTAAGATCCTTTACTTTGTGAATTCGATATAAATTTATTTTCGACACCGCTACATATAAATGATTCGAAAAATATGAAACGTCACTTTGCAGAGTGATAGTATTTTTAGAAACCATTCCTTCATCTGTATTGGGCTCAATAGCAACTGAGACTAATGGCATAGAGAGAGAGAAAGAGAGCTGGATTTATTGGTTTATTGGATTTACATGCATTCGCAGGCTTGTGTGCTTAATTTAGGCTTATAAACCTTTGTCAAATAGAAAGACAGATAGCACAATACAGAGAATTACAGCACGAAGATACATCCAGGGTAACAGCGGGAATCGAACCCGCTACCTTCACGCTTTGCACAGCGTTTGGAGGGCGATACCGCTCGGCCAGGGATGCACCAGAGAGAGAGAGAGCTGGTTCGTTCGTTGTTGTAAAAACTGGGCATCTGAGGCCGAAATGGCTCCTATCCCATTCGTCATGGAATATCCCAAAGGGACATACATAGGAAAGTTGTATTGGTGGTTCGGAAAAGAAACTGAAATACGATAAAATAATAAAAGGTATCATGTAAGATGTAGCAGGCTTGATGGTGAGGCTCTTCATCTACGTCTTTTGGGCTGGGAGCAGGGAGACGAGTAATGAGATGACTTTTTCGTCTCTCAAAAGTTCCCGTAGTTCTTTGACGATCCTTAGGTCTCCTTCGGTGGTCTACGCGTGAAGGTGAGATGATTTCACCTCGGCTGAACACCACAGCCCGTAAGACAGGCCGGGTGATCGCCTTGACAATTGATGCATTTGCCCGGAAGGGAGAGAGGCTTCACGCACTCCTAGGTAAAAGAGAGAGAGCTGGTTGCCTGCTTTATTTAGAAAAACTGGGCACCTGGACCGCGCAGCGGCTCCTATCCTATACATCATGAAAATAAATACACTGAGGTAAAAACATTTTGGATTTACCAACATTGGTGTAGCTATAAGAGAGAGTTGGTACAAAGTGGCGTTGCATATGAACTTTTAAATCATTTATGTGTAGTGGTGTAAAAAAATAAATTTAAATATATATAAAATAATGCATTAAGACGTAAACTTAGCTACCACTAGTATAAATTTTTGGTAAAAAGAGTAGTAAATTGGCAGGCCTGTTAATGAATCATTCTTGGTTCAGTAAGTTCGATTTATACGGTTTTTACTCGCGACTAAATCTAAATTATTCAAAGGCTTTTCTGAGACTTTCGTTACAGTTAAGCTTTGCTAAGCCTTTTAAAAAGTTAACTAAATTAATCGAAAATCTGCAAATTTTAGATTTTAGTTCACTATTGTTTTTTAAAATATACTGTCGAATCCGGAGCAGTTGGCACCTTTGGTTTTGTTACAGCTTTGTAGTAGTAAGGCTTTCAACGTTTTGGCAAAACTACCGAAAATTCTGAAAAGCTTTAGTTTTTATTTGTGGACCACTCTATTAAATATTTTGATTAAAGCTTAATTGGGCAGCCTAGGTTCTCTTACGTACAGTTTTAATTGTATAGTGATAGTTGAATTAATTGTATAATTTTAAATCATTTTTGTATAATAAATAATTATAAATTCAGGTATTAAGTTTGCAAACAATAAATATATACGATACTCAAACAGTAATGTCTTAAAAGGTGGGCAATTTTTTTAAAAAAAAAGATTTCCTGATTTAGTGCTTTTACTTGTTCTTTCAATTTTATTTCAAGAATAGACTTCCAGTATAAATAACAGGTTTTGGAAAGTAATGTCGTCCAATGGGAAGAAAATATTTTTTCCCGTTGAAAAATAAAGCGTAGCTCGAATTGCGGTACAATAAATCCAAGTGGCTCAAAACTTTTGCAAATATCTTAAAATGTTGCATAATGTCAGTATTACTTATTTACAATATTTGTTTTTCTTTGAAACTTGTTAAAGAGTGTCAAGTTAATTTGTACTAACATGCTTTTATTTTCTATTAAATAAATTTTTTTTATTGAAAGTCAATTATGTACGAACGACAGTGATACTTCTACTAATCTTTGATTAATACTTAATATGTTTTTATAGTGACAATCCTTCCAACAGATGGTATACGACGTGGCATTCGGGTCAATGGAGACGTATATACTTTGAACGATATTCATTTCCACTGGGGAGATAGAAAAGACAAAGGTTCAGAACACAAAGTCAATTATAAGCAGTTTTCAATGGAGGTAATTGTTGGACATATTTGTAATAAATTAAAAAAAGTGAAATGAATGAGCTGGCTTAGTGTATCGCACAAAGTGAACTAGAAAACGCTGAAAATGTAAGTTATAAGACACGCGAAAAATACTAAATTCTTACGTCAATGGGATATTAAGTTGAAGAATATTAATACATAAACAAATAATGTAGATATGCATTGATTAAAAGCCCAAAAAGAGTGAAAAAGAAGATGCAGTTTTATGCTGTTTTCCAGTTAAATAAAATACTGCTTCCCCTCAATCAGTAGAAGAATTTAATGAGTGAATCTACAGCATTATCTTTCCTAATTCCAAATTTTGTAAGTTGGAAATAATTCCAAAATTTTTCGCCAACTGAACCATCACCGCCTACATCAGAAAGCCTCTACAGGGTTTTTTATTAGTAGTCTGCGCAGACTATTTAAAAAGTAAACCAGTTATGCGCATCAGATTCTATTTTAAATATATTTGAGAATCGAATCTGTGGTGGTTGACAAGTATATAAAACAAACATATTCATAAATTAAAAAAAATTTTAGACTTGTAATTTTTTTCACATTCTTATTTTTTTGTTAGATTTTGTATTAAATGGCTCTTTCGCAAACTGGTTTACCTTCATAGTGATCTGATCGGACTATCTATAAGGAACCATGTGGAGGCTTTCCGATATCGGAGCTTTACCGGAACACAGTTAGACAGTGATTATTATGACTAACTTTCAACTTAATCAACTATAAATGTAAAAAAAATTACAAATATGATCCTAAAAAAGTTTACTTCAAAAATTAATGTTGTTTAAATATAAATTGCAATTTATGTAATGATCGAGAAAACAATAGTCGCGAAATAAGTCCTCATAAAGTTAAGCAAGTAATGAAGTAACAGATGTTCTTTATTTTTTGTTCTTTGTGTTGTATAAATTTAGCTTTTTAAGTTTTACTAAAAACGAAATTAAAAATGCTTTAAAACGGGTTCGCAGAAATTTTCTATCTTTTTTTCCTTCAAATTAAAAGGCAGTATCTGCAAATGTTGCGATAATGCAGAGAATATAATAGCAAAACTATTCTTCTACTCAGTTTTGCGTTTTTCTGAAATAGATTTCTTAAACTACGACTTCCAATAAAACACTTTCACTAGCTGCTGGTGGTCTTATGCCGAATATGCCGAATTCTAGAGTCAAATTTATGTTTATCATTTTTTAATAAACCGAAAAAAGAAGAGAAGAGATTAAATGTGTGCTTAAAATATTGAATATCTTCTAAAAATTGTTAAAGTATAATACATATTTATTGAAAATAGTTTTTATTTCTAACAGATACATTTTGTCCATACAAATAGAAGGGGTAGATCTGCTGTAGTAGGTGTATTTTATGAGGTGGGTATTTTATTCAAATCATTTTATATGCTATGACACTGTTTATTATATGTATTTATTATTATACTATTAGTAGTACGCATTAGTTATTCTACGTATGAGGTAAAAATCGTAAATTGTGACTGAATCGCTATCAATTAAAACAAAGCAATCATGCATTTAACTAGAAGGCAATCATCAAGGCATTTAAAAATTAAAAATAACTGCATTTTTTATTATTAATTTTTTTCCTTCCTTGCGTAATTTACGTTAATAAACTTAGAAAAACGCGTGTTTAAAATCGAAATAAAATTTAGCTTAATACAATTTCATACCTGCCAACTTTAGCTCTTCCTGAAAATGGATTTTCCAAATGGTAGTAAAACAACTTCTGAAAACAATTTTACTCAAAAATTTATATTTGGACCAGATTGAAATTTTCTATCATAAAAACTGTGTTGCTTTTATCGTTCGTTCGTTCGTTGTAGTGGAAATGGGCGCCTGAGGCCATTACGGCCCTTTTCCCATTCATCCTGAAATTAAACTAAGAAACATACATGACAAAATTAAAGTTTGGGGTGCAAATGGAGCTCTTGAGAGAAGAAAAATGGCACTTTGCCATTATTAGGCAATAAAAAAATTACAAGTAATAAAAATTTACATGAAAAAAGGTAAAATTAAAGTACAATGGGAAAATAAACACTAATGAATATTTACAGTATTTAGTTTGGAAATACATACAAAAGGGGAGCGAGTTAAAGCAATGTGTGGATGTGTGTATATGTGTATATGTGCAAGTAAGTGTGGCTCTGTTAAAGTAGAGACCCGGCCGTCCTGGTAATTACCACTCGTGCCGGGTATGTGTTGCTTTTATGTATTTGTTGTAATTATTTATATGTTCTGGTGGTCAAACTCATTTATAATTATTTATAATTCAGACACTTTAATGAAATAACATGAGTTTCGTTACCACTTTAAATAAAATTTAAACTACGAAAACTACTTAAGAAATTGTTTGAAACTTTTGTAGTTTTTAAAATATTCAAATTGGCCTTTTTATTAGTTGCGAAATACGATTCACTACAAAATTATGAAATAAAAATATTATTTTTATAGGCGCATGTGCAGTATAAAAAACTACTTTAATGACTCATATCTTGCGCAGTTTTAACAAATTTTTCTGACTTTAAAGCAATAATTGTTAAATTAATATTAAATTGTCCCAAAATTCTATTTCATTTATTGAATATTTTTAAACTTATAACAAGAAATCGTTAACTAAAATACCTTAGTTTTTAAAAAATGTACATATATATCCATAAATATTTAAGCTAGGTTTAAGAAATTTTGTGTAATAAATAAAAATAACATTTACAAGTTGTAAATTTATTGCTCCACTTTTTGGAATAGGGTGTTTACAAACAATATTTTCCGTTTATCATTTATTGCCGGTTCTTCGAACTTAATAAAACTTTAAACTTCAATCATTAGTATGAGAAATCGCATAATCTTAACACTTCTAAATTTATAAAATGATTTTCTAAATATTTGAGAAAGATAAAAAAAATATGTTAGTATAGAAGTGTTTCCGTTATTTTGTCCAGCTCTTGTATATACATACATATATATCTTATTATTCAACATTGATAGAAATATAACATGAAAAATAGTGAGAAATGAAAATTTTTAAATGAATCATGATAATCATAAAGGATTTACTTCGCAAAATGTATTTTTGTCCTTATTTACAAATAACATAGTTAACTAAACAACATCGAAGCCTTTTATGGAACTAAAATAAAACAAATGACAAAAGAAATTATAAAAAATAATACTAGAAACTCATCTATCTAACTGATAGTTCGTCCCGCAGTGGACTGATCGTTAAGACACGGTTCCCAGCAGATCACCGAAGTCAAGCATCACTGGCTGCGGTCAGTGTGCGGGTGGGTGACCACTTGGATCAGTCTGCGTAGGGACCGAGGGTGTGCGGTATTGGTCCTCGTTAAACTGTGCTACCGTAAAGTGCTCGACTTCGCGAGCAGGTAGTCGGGCTACCGAAGTGGGGGTGCCATCCCCTCCGCAGAGGATCAAAATTGTGATGGCATGTCTTCGGATCATCCTCCGGGATGTTACCCAGACCGTCGCCAATAGCCCATTGTGCAGCTCTAGAGCGACGTAAATTAACAACAACAACAACTGATAGTTCAGTTTTTTGCAGTAGAGTGGTGCTAAAACCGTTAGGGGCAGGCTGTTGTCATTTTGACGTGCATCGATAACAAGAAGGCGTCTTTATTTTTATATGTTCTATCATTACAGACGAAATTCTTCATATATTTCTTCACACTATTACTTCGTTTGTGTAATTTCGTGACACAATAACAATCATTTTACCAACTAGTTTAATTTATTGATAAGTCTTTAAATTTATTGATTTGATAGAAGAAAATAATTGAATTTCCAGCGATTTTCATAATAACGTGAGCTTCAGCTTTCAGCGAGTTAAAATATGACTCTAAATAATAGGCTTAGCAACAGAATAATCATCATAACCGTAACTTGATTCAGTGAAGTAGAAGTAGATATCATTTTTTTTAACACCTAAGTTTTCACACCATTATTTCGTTTGTGCCTACAACAATCATTCTATCCACTACCATTGCTCTTTCAATTTATTTGACTAAATCATTATAAATGTTTCGGCTGTTCCAAAGTAAGATATTCATAGGTGCGAGGAAAAAAACAGTGAGAGACAGAAAAATAAATTATGAGAATCATAAAACACAAAAATTGCATTATCTCTATGCAAGGCGAAAGAGAACGATTTAATTTACAAAAGACTTGTTAAATATGGATGATTCTTTGTTCTAGATCAGTTTAGAATTACTGACACTTAAATGCAAGTTACAGGGGATGGTTGACTTATTTGGACTACTGAAACATTCTTCAATGTAGAGTGCGTGAAAAATCTAACTATTGAACTTTTGATATAATAATCAAATTTTTAGGCAACAGTACTCAATTCTAATGGTTCGTGGACTTAACCTTAAACATGTTAATTAATTAGTGGTGAAGAATTACGTAAAATTACGTAATTCGACCAAAACTTTATATTTATTCTGATTTATTACTCTTATTTTTAAATGAAAATCAGTTAATAAAATAATTTAAATAAAAAAAATAGTGCGTGAAGTCCCTCGGCGCGGAAGAAGTTAAACTTCGCAACCTGCGAGTTGTAGAAGAATCAATCAGCTGTCGTAGAAGGATCACTAGTTCTATTCAACGACTCTTTTTCCTGCTCCGCTCGCTTCCGTGCTCTGTAATCACGGTAATATTGTGCATTTTTCCCCCGTGGACCTCTTGATCCAGTGGAAGTGCTTGTAGTTGCCTCATCGTCTCGCCCTGGAGAATGTATTTATATTAATAATGCATGTGAA
>NC_092212.1:18877288-18949718 GCF_043381705.1 Parasteatoda tepidariorum
TGAAAAGTTTTCGGAATTTCAGTATTCAAGAAAGTATACAAAAGCTTGACGTTAAGAACGTATCCAATGAGTGAGCAAAGCGAGCATTGGATTGCGAAGCAATCCGAAATGAACTGCGAAAGCAGTTCCGGGGGTTGGTGAGCGTTAGCGAGCAGGGGGCCAAGCCTCCTAGTCATATATATAATCAACGTTAATTCAAAGTATAACTAAATAGTTTTATTCTGAACAAAGTATTGGTGAAATAAATAAATCAAACAATTATAACTCCACCCACAAATAAACTGCTAAAGAAATACTTTGATTACCAGTTTTAAATTTTTACCCTGATTGATACGGTTTTATGCTGTCACGTATTTGTGACAGTCGGCGCGAAAGGGTTAAAGCCCAGAAAATTTTTTCCCTGTAAGATTATATATGTACAGTACAGAACCCGTTATCCGGAAATCAGAAAACAGGAAAACCAAAAAACCGGAACGAAATTCGATAAATTTTCTCGCAATTTTTTTTTTTTTAATTTTTTTTCCTCATAAGATTTTACGATTTTTCTTTCTTTTTTTAAAGATGTTTACCTTACCATCATTTTGGAAATAATCATTAGTGTATTACTTCATCGTTTTTTCTTATTTTTAAGATTATTTCCAAATTTTTATTATTTTTTTTAGTTGTGTTTAACAATAAAAAAACGGCTTTTTGTAGCGATTCAGAAAACCGGAAAAATCAGTTATCCGGAATAGCGGTTGTCCAGACCGTTCCGGATAATCGGTTTCCTACTGTAGTTTAAAATCATCGCATTGCATCAAGTGTAAGGATTGCATCGCATTGCATCAAGTGTACTTAAACTATGTTTTTTTTTCAAAATTTTTTTTGGCAACAGAGCTTTAAAAAACAGCGTTAAGAAGCTTTTTGAATTAGTAATAAATCGAAATATCTTGTTGATTACCATGTAGGAAATTTCAAACTTACTCAATGATTTTTTTTTCAGTTATCCATTTTGAACAGCACTGGCATGCAACCCATTTCGGATATGCTGCAATTCCTTCTGTATAAGGGTACAAAATTAGATGTAAAAGGTGATATCAACTTGAATAAGTTGGTTGAAAATGGTTGCTCTTACTATCGTTACGATGGCTCTCTGACAACTCCTGGATGCGATGAAGGAGTTATCTGGACAGTTTGCAAAAATCCTCTTAGAATTGGAATCTTGCAGGTATACCATGATTTGAAAAAAAAAGTAGTTAATTTGAATCAATCAATTTTAATTTTATTATTTATACAGCAAACTATTGAATCTCAAGATTGGCAGCTTGTTTCGCTTTTTTAGGAAATTTCCGTTTCGTGGTAGGATTAACCCTTTAACGTGCCCTTTATTTCTAGTAAAGGTAAATTTGGTAAGTATACTTACTACGGCCTTCAAAAAAGTTAATGTATGGCTCCTTTTTTCTTTATTTTTTTTAAAATTAATTTCTTACATCATTACTTTTAAATAATTTAAAAGCTCGTATAAAATGCATTTCATTCAAACTTTTTCGTAGTGAGGTTTGCTAAAATTACCAAAATCTTTGAGAACTTTAGATTTTAATTTCCTACAACTCCACATGATATTTTGCAGTTGTATTTTAGTAGTTGGCAGCTCTGGAATTTCATGCTTCACTATAGTTGAACATTTTAATACTTCACATGTATCATATGAATTGCAGATAAAAAATGCAAGTAGCGTTAGAAATTTAATTCATTACACTATTACTTACATTTGAAATATTCATATTAAAAAAAAAACCTTCTATGGGATAATGAAAAAAACCACGCTTTTAGAAGTTGCATATTTTAATCTCTTGAATTAATGTCATGAATTTTAAATTGCCCGTGGCATTTCCGGTAATCTGAAATATTAAAATGTATTAGCTGACTTTATAATGATGAAATCACAAACAAAATTTTATATATTTTTGATTTATGAAAAGTTACTGGTAGCTTATTAGTTGAGTTTAGCCAATTAAACAAATATTTACAATTTTTAAGCATTTGCAGTTATCTTCTTAATTTGAAAAATGGATGAGCATTTGTTTTCCATACAAATCCACATTGGGACCATCGGAAGATGGTCACAATGAAAGTTCAAACCTTAAAGGAAAATAGAAAATTGAAATTTTTTCAAGTACCTAATACCACAGAGAGCATGAACAAGCTTCGCCAAGGAAATTAAATTAGGAATTAACTGAAATTGTGAAACAAATTTTCCTTTTTTTTCTTCACTTTTTAAAATTTTTGTGATAGATTATAAAGGTTACAGATTGGCCGTCTTTCACATATAGGGGAGGGGATTGATAATTCAGATAGACGAAGAGTCGTATCTTAAAGATCTGATAAATCATACGAAAAATTCTATATGTTTTGAAATATTTTGTCTCAGTCACTACTAACTGAAAAAAATATTTTACAAGCACTTCAAATGTTTGAGATGACGGTAAAAATTTAACGTTTTAAATGTACAGTGCGCAAAGAAATAAAGGGACCATCCTGAATAACTTTTGATCCAATAATTGGATCTTTAGGTTCAAGGGGGTGACCTCGAATATGTTAATTAGTTGGTGAGAACGATATTTTAAGTTCTGAAATTCGACACAAAAATATATTTTCTCTGAATAAACATATCTTTTTTCCGTCGGATACGGATTTTACCATACGGATACGGTTACGATCTACGGATACGGTTAGACCAAATCTGGAAAATATGTTCTCAATAATGTGGTCAGGAGAGTTTGGTCCTTTAATGATGGTTTTACTTTTTGTGAATTTCGCTATATATCTGGAGAACTTTTAAAGCGAATTAAAACATTTTTGTCCACAATTAAAATTTTTTTTTTATTCAAAGATAATTCTATGCAAAAAGTAACTTTTATTGCGTATTTTTTTGTTATTTTATTTAATGATGGTCGGAAAGATGTTGAATGGTAAGGTATACACATTTTTGTGTCATTTTAAGGAATGTAATTTTTTTGGCGAATACAAAATTTGAGTCAAATAGTTCCTCGGAAATCGAATTTTAAAAATACGAAATTTCAATTTCTAAAATTCAACTTTTTTACGAACTATTCTACCGATTTCGCATAAGCTTTGTATTTTACCATGTAAAATTACATTCTTTAAAATAACGTAAAAAATTGGAAACATTAAAATTCAAAAATTTTTCGACTATTTTCAAAAAAAAAATTATAAAAAATAATTAACACTTACTAAAAGTTATTTTTTTTGCAGAGAATTACCATTGGATAAACGAATTACATAATTGTAGACAAAAAATTTTCAATTCGTTTGAAGCGTTCTCGAGATAAAGCTAAATACACAAAAAGTAAAATTAACATTGTGGGGTCCAAGCTTTCGTCCGCTCTCCTGACCATACTTCTCAGATTGCAGCTCTCAAAATTCACTCGAGTAACCTTGAATGCCACAGTGACTCTGTGGTACTCATGGTTACTTTACTCCCTCCGGTAAACAAGCTTTAACATGTTCACGCCGGGGTGACCCACTGGTGGGTCACGCTAGATTGTCTCATCTTGGCAGCGCACCGGAGTAAAAACTGGTAACTATAAATTTCATTTTTTAGTTTTTTTCCGGGAATAATAAAAATCCATAACTACCAATTGTTTTTAACGGACGCAATTTTTATATTGAATTGCTTCTTCGCCGTAAGATATTTCCCTGCAGTGAATTGTTATTGTTGAGAATAGATTAACTCCTCTCGATTATTATCTAATATTGAAATAGTTCTTCTACCAGTATTTTCTCTTTTCCCCGTGTGAACGTGTTAAATGAAATAGTTTATTAGAGACACAATTTTTTTTTGTTTTCTGTTGCATGAGATTTTCGAACTGAACTTGAAAGTTGCAACCGGTTTCTTTCAACAAATTACAAATTTTATGCAATTCAATAATCGGTTCCTAACCAGCATTTTTCAAAATTCACTCGAGTGAATACTAAATGTCCCCACTTCTCTGCTTCGTAGGGAGTGGTAAGAAGAAGGTGATAATGCATTGCAGTTTATGATGTAATACGTTAAGGTTATATATTTTTTGCCTTAAGTGTTATTTTCAAAGAAATAGACAAGTGTATGCATGTATGCAAACCTGTACGTTCCTTATGAACTTGTACATTTCTTCATAAACTTGTACAAAACACAAACCAAACTGAGAATATTATTTCGATAAAAATTTGCAGCTTTAGGAGCAAAAGCTAATTTCAGGTTAGAATTCTCTACTCCCGAATTAAGTAAAATCAAGTACTTGCATAAAAGTTTTTACCCAGTGCAATCTTATCCTTTAAAAGAGTAAAAAACTAATATTTAGAGTGAAAAATTAATATTTTTCTCTCTATAAATTTCCAATATAAATTTAGAAATTTTTGAAAAAGTAATACAGAAAATAAATTTGTCTTTATAACACAGAAGTATAGTTTTAGAATTATTATTTTCTTCTCATTCTTTTTAAATCACAAAAGTTGTTTGCGTTAGTCTCTAAGGTAATTCGAGCATGCTAAGCAAACATTGACATTTGCTGTTTGTGCATTCAGCCTTCATATATTTACTGAAGAACTTCTTTCACTTATTTAAATTTTTTTTGCAGCTTCTTGAATTCCGGCAGGTTTATTCAGAAGGAAAAACTAATGGGGTGGAAATCAGTGAATGCACAATAACTGGTAATCACAGACCAATTCAACCAATTAACAGAAGAACAATCAGATCTTCAGTATGAAATAATTAAGAAGCATTTTTTTCTACATTAGAACTGTTATTATTACATTAACTTGCTAAAAAATTTGATACCAAATTTTTAGAGCAATTATTTCTGTAAAATTATGCTTATAAAATATGTATTCTGTAAAAATGTTTAATTTTCTAACAAAGCAAAAAAATGTTTATTCAGGTTACGGCAGGTTAACGAATGAGTAAATAAGGAGGTTCTAAAAACATAAAAAAAGAAATCTTGTGTTTGACAATTAAGAGATCAGATCTTAATTGTCATCCTTGCTTGTGAGTGTGAAGGTTAAAAATACATAAATAAGATAAAACGTTTTTGAAAGCTAAGTCAACTCAATGTTACCGAATCGGAAATGTATCGAGAATATAGTGCGATGTTTTAATTAACACAATTAAGTTTATTGACTGCTGTACAGCATATGTCATTATTTCCTTTCATTGGTGAGGCTAACATATTCTATAAATTGATTTTGATTCAATATATCTGTTATTCAAAAAATATTTATGATAGTATAGGAGCCTTAGATTTAAGGTTATGTCAAGGTGCGTCTCCTGTGAATATCAATTGATTGTTCGGTTTCCTCTTTTGAAATTACATTATGACGCATTCACATACAATATTAATACAAATACATTTTCCGTGGCGAGACGATGAGGCAACCACAAGTACTCACAGGTTCAAGAGGTCCACGATGGAAAAATGCACAATATTACCGTGAGAGCACGGAAGCGAGCGGAGCAGAAAAAGGAGTCGTTGAATAGAACTAGTGACCCTTCTACGACTGCTGATTCTTCTACAATTAACGTCGCAGGTTACGAAGTTTAACTTCTTCCGCGCGGAGGGACTCCACGCACCATTTTTTTTATATAGTAGGATTTTTAAATTAAAATGATAAATGTTTTGATGACATATTAATGATGTATGAATAATGATGTGTGTTTATTTTGGAAAGAGAAACATTTATTTTCAATTTTTTACATAGCGCGAAACGTGCCTTTTAAAAAAATGGGAATTGATCAAATTGATCTTTTATAAAATTTACTAACTAACTCCCTGGATTTACTGTCTATGCTGGACCATGGCCTCACCAACAATTTGTCTCTAGCTCTTTGGAATCCTTTGGAATCGCCTGTCTCTATCTCTTTGTTTCCAGTTTCGGACCTTTAGATTAAGGTCTTTCTCCACCTCGTCAAACCATTTCTTGGCCGGCCTTCCTCTTTTCCTTTGCCCCTTGAACATCTTCTTAGTGTCTCTGCTTTCCTCCATTCTCTCAAGGTGGCCTAGCTATTGAATTCTCTCTGCTTTTACATAATTGATTATATCTTTTTCCTTAAATAGTTTTGAAATTTCGGAATTATATCTCCTTCTCCACAGATCACCCTCTTTGACAGGTCCAAAAATAGTTCTAAGAATTTTTATTTCTCAGGTAATCAGCATTTTTTTCTTGTTTCTGGGCTGGAAGTCCATGTCTCTGATCCATAAATAACGGTTGGTCTGATTATAGTTTTACTAACCCGAAGCTTTGTTTTCCTTGTAATTACCGGGCAAATGTAAGCCGGGCAGTGGCACTGATTCTTAAAAAAACATCAGTGTAGGATATACCGGGCAAATGCATACCGGGCAGTGGCACTGAACCTTAAAAAAACATCAGTGTAGGATATACCGGGGAAATGTATACAGGGCAGTGGCACTTAACTAGACCTAGTATATATTTTGGACATTTACCAAAGGTGTAGTCATACTAGGTCTAGTTAAGTGCCACTGCCCGGTATACCCTACACTGATATTTTTTTAAGGTCCAGTGCCATTGCTCGGTATATAAATGCCCGATACTCTAAACACTGATGTTTCTTCTAATCTATCGTCAGTAAGTATTAAAATATTGAATAAATGTAATCTATCGTCAGTAAGTATTAAAATATCGAGTAAATGTAAATATATACACGAATAAATTAATATCAAATCGGATGTAATAAATATTTTGGAGATTCACCAAAGTGACTATGTGATTGTTGACATTCACCGGTGAAAGTCGACATTCTCCAGATTTCGGTCATTCACAGTAACATGCATTTCTAAAAAAAAAAAAAAAAAAAATGCTATTCTGACAAAATACTGAGAGTGCCATTAAAAAACATTTATTCAAAATGTGTAAAGAACAATAAAAAGTTGTGCAAAACATAACTTAGGCCTTTCCTATTAAGGGAAACAAAATTTTCATATAAAAAATAAGAAATGAACCAACTTGTTGCAACATGGCAGGCTTGAATGACGTTTTGAATTTGTCATTTTTGAATTACATTTTGACGAATTGGAGATGCATTTTATACTTTGCCGGTTTCTCATTTGGCATTCTATAGAATGCCTAGGAAATGTGTGAAATATAAATCGTTTTATACATTGCCGGCTAGTTTCAGGCATTCTATACAATGCCTAGGCATTCTATAGAATGCCGGATTCCAAACTTTGCCGGTAACATATACATATGTATCTTATTATTCAGCATTGATATAAATATAACATGAAAAATAGTGAGAAATTAAAAAGTTTAAAATAAATCGTGATTTACTTAGCGAAATGTATTTTTGTCCTCATTTACAAATGACATATAATCTAAGCCTTAACTACATAACATCTAAGCCTTTTATGGAACTAAATACAAATGATCAAAGAAATTATTAAAAAAAAACTTGATAAATTAAATAAAAAAATAATACTAGAAATTCATCTATCTAAATGATAGTTCAGCTATTTGCAGTAGAGTGGCGCTAAAACCGTTTGGGGCAGCTGTTGTCATTTTGACGTGCATCGATAACAAGAAGGCATCGTCTTTTTATATGCTCTATCATTACCGAAGAAATTCTTAATATATTTCTCTGTGTTTCACACTATTACTTCGTTGTGTCGTTTCGTGATACAACAACTACCATTTTATCCACTGGCTTTCCTCTTTTAATTTACTTGACTGATTCAATTTATTGATAATTCTTTAAATTCTATTGATTTGAAAGAATAAAAATAATTAAATTTCATGTGATTTTTATCTTTAAAAAAATCACGTGAGCTTTAGCGTTCACCGAGTTAAAATATGAGTCTAAATAATAGGCTTAGCAACAGAATGATCACCATAACCGTAACTTTATTTAGTGAAGTAGAAGTAGATATCAATTTTTAACACCTAAATTTTCACA
Organism: Parasteatoda tepidariorum; assembly: GCF_043381705.1. Taxonomy (NCBI): domain Eukaryota; kingdom Metazoa; phylum Arthropoda; class Arachnida; order Araneae; family Theridiidae; genus Parasteatoda; species Parasteatoda tepidariorum. The sequence continues at coordinate 18,885,234 of NC_092212.1, forward strand.
CCATTATTTCGCTTGCGTCTGCAACAATCATTCTATCCACTACCATTGCTCTTTCAATTTATTTGACTAAATCATTATAAATGTTTCGGCTGCTCCAAAGTAAGATATTCATGGGTGTGAAGAAAAGAACTGCGAGAGACAGAAAAATAAATTACGCGAATCATAAAACACGAACATCGCAATATCTCTATGCAAGGCGAAAGAGAACGACTTAATCTACAAAAGACTTGCTAAATATGGATGATTCTTTGTTCTAGATCAGTGTAGAATTACTGACAATTAAATGCAAGTTACAGGGGATGGTTGACTTATTTGGACTACTTAAACATTCTTCTATGTACACTGCGTGAAAAATCTAACTGTTGAACTTTTGATCTAANTTAGAAGATAAAGATTATGAAAAAATATTTTACAAAGTATTTAAGAATTTCATTTGCAAAATAAATAAGTAAATAGTCGGAAAAAATCGGGGAACAAAATAATGAAAAGTTATAATCTCGATACTAAAATATGAAAGATTCATACTAGGAAACAATATTTTAATTTTTATTTCCTATATAGAAAAAAAGTGCGTAAAAGCATATCGCTTACCTTTTAAACATCATCCTCAATAAATGCATGATGGTGGCTATTTGTTATTTGGCCGATAAGCTTCGAAATAATTTCCAACTCAGCCTTGATTATTTCCCTACAGAGATTCGAGATTATTTTTTATTTTATTTACACATGAATCTGTCTAATTGCCACGCAAAATGTCACAGATTTGAAGCTCATAGAGACTCATAGCTCATTAAAGCTCATAGCGATTTGGAAAAAAAAAAAGATTTTGAAAATACAATCGATCGAACTAGACGCAATTTAAAATTTAGATTCTAGGCACACGATAGATATGTCCGTTATCAAGAATTCGAAAACTCATTAATTGCTACTCTTAGTTGGAATCTGGGGATATATTCGACAATGCCAAAATTATTTCCACTCTATAGTCACATCATCCCATCTTAATACCCTGAAATTTTGTTCTATTCGTATGAATGCTGATTCTTTCACTCTTTATATTAGTTCCTCAGTACCTCATCATAGCGCGGGGAAATGCATTTTATCCTGATTTGCCCCTCTTGACTACTGTGTTTTTTGTTTTGTTCTGTTTTTCATCTTTTTTCTCTCTCGGTTATTATGGTTTTTCTCGTATTGTTTCCCACCTTTATTTTTCCATTTTTTGTTGGCAGCTTTACGTTTTATATTTCAAATCAGTTCTGTTTCTTCTAATTCCCGTCTGCCAAGCCTTTTAATAGGGGCCTGTTCTTGAGCTTTTGAAACATGTCGACAATTATTTTTAGTTTGCATATTTATGAAACAAATGAAATTTTTTTATCAAGTAAGGTTATTATCTTATGTCTTTGACTCATGTAAGATCCGATGAATTATTGAAAGCTATTCAGGGCCGTTTCTGAGTAACTAGAGCAATTTTAGCCGAACAGTCGAAGTGTAAGGAAATAACGTTTATAATAGGCTTTAACTATATAATTTTCTGGTTAATATATAAAATCAGTGTAATATAATAGCAGTCGACGCATTTCAAGCACTCAAAAACGGACGCATATTTTCAAGACTTGTCAGACTTGAATGAGAAGAAACAAAAGTGATTTGAACTATAAAACTCAACGTTGCCAACGAAAATGGAAAAAAAGGTGAGAAACAAATGAATTCTCTTTCTGTTTTTCATTTCTTCTCCCTTCTCTCGGCTACTGTGGTTTTTCTAATTTTTGTTTCCCTCTTTTTTTCCATTGCAGAACTTTAATTTTTTATTTCACATTTGTTTTGCCGTCACTTTTATTTCTGTTTTGTTCTGTTGTCGTCTGGCTACTCTTGGAAATGGGAATGTGTTTTCGAGTGCTTGAAACATGTTAACTGTTATTTCCTATTTATATATTTTTGAAGCAAATAAGTTTTTAATTTGGTAATATCTTACCGATTTATTTTCTTGGGATTTATTTTCTTGGGATTTATTTTTTAAAGAGTATTTTAGTTTTAGTAAATTTACGCTAATGCTAAGAAGGTTTTAAATGCTTAACAGGGCGCAGTCCTTATACAGATATATTTTCTCTGAAAAATAACGAATAGCTGTGAGGAAGTATTTATTAAGTGATTGAATTTCGTTTTATTTTTATTACCACTATTGATATATACGTATTGCGAGGACACTGATGTAATATTTATACATTTACAGAGGTAGATTAATGTTTATAGTTGCAGGTGTAATAATAATTAATGTAAGCAAAGGTTGTACCATTTGGTTATTTTCTTAGATTATTGTGGGGTCTCAAATTTTTGTTTTAATGTTTAATGTATCGTGGTGGCCAAGTTATTGTAAATAAGCTTAATTGTACCAAAAATAAATTATTATAGATAATAACATTTGATACCACTTTAAATATTTAAGAACAATCTCTCGCTGAAATAAGAGCAGTTGATTTGCATTAGCTTATTAGTGTTTTTACAATATTTATTGTAAAGTATTTTAAGATTATTTACTTAAGAATTTGTTTTTTTAGACTAACACTAGATTAAACTTTATTTACCTTTTCTTCAAAAAAGTAACAAAAGATTAAATAATAAGTTTTAAGATGTGTCCGATGTAATGACAAGATGTGTAAAATGTAATGACAAGGGGTTAGTATTGACAAAACCGACTGTATTTTTTAGGGAAGAAATTATTTAAAAAAGTTTCCTCAAAATTAGCCTACGTATCATTCAACATGAAGATCAACTGTCAAGTTTTGAAAAAATAGAATAGATTTATTTTAAATAATAATTCATAAGCTTTTTCAGCAAACTAATAACAATTGCCCGCGCCTGTCCAATGCCTCCTACAACTGAAAGTCTCCACATGGTATCTTATAAGTAGTCCGATCTGACTACCATTTACTGCAAACCTATTTACGAAAGAGCCATTTAATAGAAAATCTAGTAAAAATAAGAAAGTGGTAGCAAATATATGTCTAAAAATTTGTTTAACTTATGAATATGATTGGTTTGTCTTATTCACTTGTCAATCACTACAGATTCAATTCTCAAATATATATGATAAATTTCTCTATTACTTTTAAAATAAAATTTGGGTTCATGCGCACTACTGGTTCACTTGTAAAATAGTCTGCGCAGACCACTGATAAAATACCATCTGAAGGCTTTCTGATGTAGGAGGTGATAGCTAGTCCCCTCTCCCCCTTTATAGCGAATAATAACATAACATTTAAGAGCCAAAATACTAAGAAAAGCTTATCTAGCGAAATAGTTTTTATGTGCCTAAATAAGAAGTTAATTAAGATAATTACGTTACTCCTAATGTTTGTCTAAATAAGATTTGTTAGATCAGTTTTTAGCAAAAAATTAAATCAGCAAGATTGTTTTTTGTGTAATGACTTAGGTGCTAATTAATTATGATTATCACGGTAGACTAAATAAGGTTTATTAGATTAGATTTTTTTTGAAGTATAAATTTACTCTATAGAAATAGGTTTTCGGATAGACCAAATAGATTTTAGTTATGATTAGTATTAGACCACATGTTAGATGAAATAATATATTTTAGATTAATTTTTGAGTAAAAAGTTATTCGATTAAAAGATTATTTAAATTCTGAAAAAAATTCATATATGTGGTCTACCGTATAGTTATGGCAAAATTTGACTATCTAATTCACATGCATTTAGGATCGAAAAGTTTTTTGTAAGATGCGGCAGAGTGAAATGCTGGATTATAAGGAGATCAAATACTATTTTCGCTAAGATTTATTAACATTACGCTTTTTGCTTAACATTTTTATTTCATTTACAACCATTTTCTGAAAACTAAATGGATCTCATTTGAATATGAAATGGGAATGCTTCTAAAAAACAATGGTTGCTCTAACTTGCAATCATTTGCTTAAAGATATTCAGAAATAAACGCTTTGACTATTGTTCTTTTTATTCTAATAAAATATTTAATATGGAGTGCAAAAATATAAAAGCTCTAAACTCGCTTCTAAAATTCTGATTATGTAACGGCGTGTGTTAAAAGTAGTACCATAATGTCACACGTTTTGGCAATTACCGCTATTTTGTTTGTAATTCTTGGTAAGCATTTATTTTGTTAAGCGAATCTATTATGATTGTATTATTGGTAAACAAATGCCTCATAATACGATAAACTATTACAGATTCATAATCAATGTAGCGTAGTTCTGTTTTGCTTGTTAAGTAAAGTTATTAAAGTCATATATTTGAACTGTGTGCATCATAATAGAATGAACAAGATTAGATTTCTATTTAATATAAAACACTATTTTCAGGTTAAGTGCAATTTTTAAACTTAAATGGTTGGTGATTATATACATTATAATAATATAAATTATGTACCAAATTTATATTTTATAGTATAGCTTTCATCTAGTTTGTTCTATGCATTTCCTTAACTGATGTGAATGGCATCATAATAAGAAGAACAAGACTAGATTTCTATTCAATATAGAAATTTTTTTTCTGCTTTAGTGAAGTGCAATTCCTAAATTCCTATAGTTGGTGATTACATACATTATAATAATGTAAATTATGTACCAAATTTATATTTTATACTATAGATTTATCTAGTTTGTTCAGTGCATTTCTTTAACTAATATGAATTTCATCGTAATAAGAACATGACTAGATTTCTATTCAATATAGAACAGCATTTTCTGGTTAAGTACAATTCTTAAATTTATATGGTTGGTGATTACATACATTATAATAACATAAATTATGTACCAAATTTATATTTTATAGTATAGCTTTATCTAGTTTGCTCTATGCATTTCCTAAAGATATGAATGGCATCATAATAGAATGAAGAAGACTAGATTTGTATTTTATATAGAAATATTTTTTCTGGTTTAGTGAAGTGCAATTCTTAAATTCCTATGGTTTGTGATTACATACATTATAGTAATATAAATTGTGTACTAAATTTATATTTTATAGTATAGCCTTATCTAGTTTGTTCATTGCATTTCTTAAACTTATACGGATGGCATCATAATAGGACGAACTACACTAAACACGTATAATCTGTAAACGAATACATCTTAATAGAATGAATTGTGCTAAATTTATGTTTAACTTTATTATTAGAGAAAACGACCATTATCTTTATGGAGGAATAGAATTTTTACATGAAAGTCATTTGTAAAATATTTTCCTTTCAATATTATTTTCGTTTGTTTAAATGTTTAGCCTTTCAACAATCTAGAGCATCATAGGGATCAGGGAAGTGACCTCATGTCTAAAAGGTGCCGGGTTCGAAATCCGCTTTGGGCATGGATGGGACTCGTTCTCTCTGTTCTACCCGTCACTTTTATGTTGATGAGGTGACATTGATCCACCTACATGGATTAGCAATACCGTCAGTTAAGTACCACGATGACATCGGTTGTAAAATGTGGTGGGCAATGAAAATAACACATTTAAAGTCGATGCAGTAAATTTAATTCCAAGTCCCTTTTTTGGGTAATGATGAAACTCAGTGCCGGTCACCGGTGACCCCCATGGCGTTCAACGTGTTAATGCCAGAAGATGTTTCTTATTTTAAAATACCACTTAATAATAAGTGGGTTTGAAAGTTGAAACCTGAATTTTTATGTATTTATACTTTCTTTGGAAAATTATTATTATTAGTGGTGGTTAGTCAGAAATAAAAATTTTGATTTTCATTACCCCTTTTTAAAATTTTTAAAGTCAGCGGGAACCCTGTATAAAGTTCCGTTATCCTTGTAATATTGAAGCCAACCCAGAAGACAAAGGAACTCCCGGATCAAGCACTGGAACAAACTCTGATGAAACTAACCCGCAATTGCGTTACAAGGAGTGAAAAACCACAACCTCTCGCGGTTACCCGGACGGCACGAGATTCTAACCTATGATCTCTTTACCACTGAATATATTTTCCGTCAGCCTTATGGTCGATACATAGAGATGCGTCGAGAATTCGTATCAACCAGCCAATGCTTGGATTCTAACTTGTGCTCTCGTCATTGGGAGGTGAATGTTCCTATATCCTGAGCCACCACTGATTTTATCCCATCGCACTGTGAGCAAGAAGACCATGATCTTCTGCCAAAAGTCAAAAATTAAATTTTCAACTAAAATATGTGTAGGCAGTTTTAATATAGCCCAAATTAAGAATTCATAATCATTTCAAACATTATAATTTACTTTTTGGACCGACGAGAGTACAATGCAATGAAAAATATGTTAAATTTTTTTTTAATGTAACTTTTAAATTTGTATTTCAGAAATATATATCGGAATTTCACCTTACTGCTGCATTATTATCAGAGTAATTAGTGTTAAATTATAGTACGATTTTTCAATTTGTTGGATCAGTTAATACTCTTGACAAACTTATAGTTTATATCTTATTATTTGACATTTTACAATGCTTGAATGACTTTCAAAACTTAGTTTCAAATAGTTCCACGAGGTAATTAGCTAAACTTTTTTTTTTGTTATCTTCTCGATGTTTCTTCTTTTGAAAAAACCTGCCCCATTTTGCCCGTATTGCAAAGGTGGACTAAATATACCGAAAAACAAAAATTATGTTTTTTTTTTCATGCTTTCGCGTTATTTTGTAATATTACTTCGGAAATATAATTTGCTTTTCATTTTTAATATAACATTACGAAAATTATTATAGTTTCACTGCTATATTTCATTATTTAAATGTGCTATGTTATTTTTGCTCGCCATATTTCAGCAGCCATTTTGTTTTTTGGGGGTATTTTTAGTGTATTTCAAAATTTCAACTATGAGTTCAATTGACCTGCACATAAAAACCCCTAAATGAAACCCCCCAAATTTTGAAACAAATTTTATCGAAATACTAATTTTGGCCGCGAAAGCTTGGATGCTGGTCCACTGTGCATCGATTGAAAGGTTCATTCCAAAAGAGCTGCTTTTTCGTGGCATTATATTTCCTGAATTACTGCATAAAATTTTTAAAACTTTCGCGTATGTAACCAGTTTTTTAGAAAAGTATTTATGCAGGAAATAAAATTGCGATGATGCTTAGTAAGTGAGAAGTAATCGAATCATCGAAACAGATTAATCGTTTTAGTTAAATATCTAACTTTAACTTGGAAAAGATTTTTATTTTTATTTTTTATTTCTTTACTGATTCATATGTTTATTGGTTCTCCAGTAAGCTACTTACTATACTTCAGTAATAGATATGTGTTACCGCAATTAAAATAAATAAAACACTTATTTCTAGTGTTTAAACTCTAAGTATTAGTTCTTTATGTACGTTCAAGTTAGCGCAAAATTCTTTGGAAATTAAAATTTAAGAATTTGCAAAAACGAATCTTTCGTATTAAACACAAAAGCCGAATATTTGGTGTGATCTAATAATAAAGAAAGGCCGAATAGTTCAGTCGAAGATTACTAACATTGTTTACATTCACAGTCATTTCTATTCATGTTTTTTAAATAACAGAACTATTAAGCTATTCGTGTGTATAACACAGTAAGAAAATGCAATGAATTTTTAAATTCATAATAAAATTTCATTTTAAATATTAAACAAATTTATTTTTAATTTAATAATATATTATCATTGTTTATTATTAAGCAAATGCCAGTCATTGACTATTAGATGATTATGTTTGTAGCTCTCCAGTACTTCTTAACAATACAGTCAAAGTCTTTCAGTGCAGAGCACGTGTCCAAATGAGCAGCAGTTAATGGCCTGTCCGGAGTTACCAAAATAAATAAATAAATAAATAAAAACGGAGCACTGTGAGTTTCACAGAGCACATTCCAGGTCTAGCAGAGTGAGATGCCAAACAATGGAACTATTGTTTGAAGATTCGAAGTCGAATTAATAATATATTATCAATTTTATAAATGAATGTAAATTTAATAAGATTTTTATTTTAATTAAGGGGAGGAAATATACATGAAAAAAAGAAATAGTGCTATTTAAAATTTGAAAAAAGGCGAAACAAAGCAAATAAGGGAAAGAGAAGGCTTTTCAGATGAACATTAATTCTGATTTAATTAAAAATGAATCTCTTTGACGCTAATAGAGATCGGGAAATATTTTCCAGGAGATGCAGTTGTTCCCTAATACAATTTAAAAATGGCTGAATAAGCATTACTTAATTGGCCAAAGACGTAATAACATATAAAGCTGCTTATGTACTTCGAGTTTAATAATAAAATTAAAATAACAATTATATTCGTTAACAAAAATTACGTCAACATTTTTTAAATTACAAATAAAATAATAAAGATATTTTTCTAAAAGCATCATTAAAAACTGAAGTAAGTTATATAACAGATAACAATCCACCAGATAACAAATAAATCTCATAAGTTGGTGAAAATGAAAACTAAGAAATCATATAAACTTTTTTCTGAAAAAAATTTCATGCTTGAAGATTGAATATTTTTGTTAAGTTTAAAATAGTAAAAAAAGAGGAAAAAACTAGTGAAATTTGTTTATATTATTATCTGCGTTCTTTTTTTAATAAGATCTGTATGAATACATCAACTAAATTGAGGTTGAAAATGGATCCTTATTGAGTAGCCGAATATTAAATAATTGTTCAAAATACTGCCTCCCCATTTATATATTTATATGTCGCAGTGATGTCACCGTGTGACACAGATGTGACATATTCGCGACTCAACCTATTCACACTGTGACTCAGTTGAGACACAAATGTGTCATAGTTTCGCTACAAGCTGACGTCACTGCGATAATTAAATGTCTCATTGCGGTCTGATTAAGGCTCCTATACTATCAAAACTGACCTATCAAGCAATATTGGAGCAAACAAATTCGCAAGTTAACGTTATTTTAGTATTCGTTATGTTATTACAGAGATGCCAACTGCGGCGGACACGCCAAAATAATTTAAAAAACGGTAAATAACTACACAGTAAATTTTGCAAATAATTTACAATATTTGCTTGCTTTTAAAAATGTAAAGCATGAAATAATTACATTAAAGTGGTGAATTATATAAGCCTACGCATTGTTCAGAAATAGTGGTGGATTAAAATCTACTAAATCGAACTTATGAAACCAAGAATTACAATTAATAAACTACCACTTGAAAATATTTATTAGCTGTGCTTATGTTAGCTCTTTGCTCCAACAATAAATGATAAGTCGGCCTGTCTAATTCAGGGGCTCTAGGTCTGATTAAGGCTCCTATACTACCAGAGATGACCTATCAAGCAATATTGGAGCAAACAAGTTCTCAAGTTAATGTTATTTTAGTATTCGTTATGTTATTACAGAGATGCCAACTGCAGCGGACACGCCAAAATAATTTAAAAAACGGTAAATAACTACATAGTAAATTTTGCAAATAGTTGACAAAATTTGCTTGCTTTTAAGAATGTAAAGCATGTAATAAGTTCTAGCTAGCTAGATCATGTATTTTGGCAAGGTACCTGCCCGCGCAAGCGGGCACTAGACCTCTTATCTGTGATATGCCCTAGGGCGACTGAGACTAATGACATAGGTAATGAGGACGGGAAATTTGGAGGAGTACGAGGCAGTAACGGCTCGGATATCTGCATATGCAGTTCAAATCATGATAAGTAATAAGTTCTATAAAGAGGTGAATTATATAAGCCTACGCATTGTTTAGAATTAGTGGTGGATTAAAATCTACTAAATCGAACTTATGAAACCAAGAATTACAATTAATAAACTACCACTTGAAAATATTTATTCGCTGTGCTTATGATAGCTCTTTGCTCCAACAATAAATGATAAGTCGGCCTGTCTTATTCAGGGGCTCTAGGTCTGATGATAGCGACTGGTTGACGTCATTAACCCTTTCGCGCCGACTGTCACAAATACGTGACAGCAAAAAACCGTATCAATCAGGGTAAGAAGATAAAACTGGTAATCAAAGTATTTCTTCAGCAGTTTATTTGTAGGCGGAGTTATAATTTTTTGATTTATTTAATTCACCATTACTTTGTTCAAAATAAAACTATTTAGTTATACTTTGAACTAACATTGATTATATATGTGATTAAACTAACAATAATTAAAATAAAAGCAAAGTAAGTCTGTCAAATTAGTAACGACTACATTTAAGTTACCGTTTTTTATTTAATTGCAACTTGATTCTGATTTTGTACGAATGCTTTTCTGAATCACCCGTCCCCAAGGGGTTAAAGGTCGACATAGTAACCTTTTCTGGCCTAAGCATCAACGTCGCAAAAACTACATGTGACAAAACTACAAAAATGAGTCTGAATTTTGTTGTAAACTGGTAACGATGGTATATGTGCAAAAATATATAGCAGGTGATTATTTTACTACCATTGGGAAAAACATTCTGTAAAAAATGCAAATTTTGGCAGTGGTATTTAGTGGTAATTCATATTTATCTTCCATCTGCATCGCATGTTTTATGCATTTATTTTTTTTTTTTTTCATATTTTCGAGGCTACACATTTATATTGCGCTTGTTTACGTTAAATTATTACTACTATTAGGAAAAACATTTTTCAAGAAATGAAATATAGTGATGCAGAGATATTTCATATTTATCTTCCCTCTACATAACATGCTGTGAGCATTTACCTTTTTATTGTATTTTCGAACCTGCACATTTACAATATGTTTACAATGTGTTGTAAGATGATTACTATGATTAGGAAATACATTCCTCAAGAAATGAAAATTGAGGCAGTTATGCTGCAGTATTTCATATTTATCTTCCATCTACATCACATGATATGCGTATTTACCCTTTTTCGAAGCCTACATATTTACAATATGATTGTATACAGTAAAATAATTACTATCAGTAGGACAAACATTCTTCAAAAAGTGCAAATGCTGGCAGTGGTATTTCAAAGGGTAAAAGTATTGTGTAGCGGTATTTTTATATTTATTCTACTTAGATATCTCATGACGTGTAGTAGTGTACAACCGTTTTGAATGAAGGGCCATTTGCTCAACATGTTGACTAACGTAGGACCTCACGCATATTTAGTCATGGTGATTGAAAATATGATAATTTTTATATAAACATTAATGTTCTAAGCACTGATTTTTTTTAATCAGTAAACTTAGTAACATATTTTCAAAAAATTAGATACTTCTAATTGTTAGAATTCAACCGTAATTCAATAGCTAGAAAAAAACCGATACTATTTTTAAAAATTTTCCTCTTTCATTAATAATTGATCAATCTAATATAAAAATATATTATTTTAGTGAATAATATAAATTTGAATTAAATATTTTGATTAAAGAATATTCATGAGATTTGAGCAAAAACCGAAAAATTAAAACAAAACTATTACATTACAAAATAAGCCTCAATATTTATTTGTTATTATATTTCAGATTTTTTTTTGCAATTATTCGAGGTTTTATGAATTTTAAATAGTAAACGTTTTTTTTTTCGTTTTTCCCCAAAAATCATCTTGGCTACAAAAATTTAAAGCAGAATAAATTACGAACAGCGAGAGGTTTGAAAATTCGCGTTTTCCACCAGTTTTCGAAATGTTCATGTTGCTATAATGTTAGATTCTACATATCACGTACAAATATATGGCACTAACTGCCGAATAAAAGACGAAAAAATATATATATTATATTTAAGATGAAATGTGCACAAGTAAGCTGTGTTAAAAAGTAATTATTTGAATGCATGATTAGAAATTCGCGTGTCGTAATAACATCGTAGCTAAAGTAACATCAAAACACGTGGAAAAGCATAGCAATAATTTCTAAAAATATTGCACGAATCAGCACGAATAAAGCACGTCAATAAGTAATTCTTTAACACGTAGTTATTAATATGTAATTCTTTAAATGCGTGATTTAAATATATCATGTCGTAATAAAAATTAGAACTTTTAAAACCACGTGAAAATGCATTACAAAAACTGCCGAAATTTTTTTAAAGAAATAACTTGGATTTGCAATGAAAGCGGCAAAAACAAAGTGCGTCAAAAAGTCATTAATTAAATGTGCGACTCGAAACTCGAGTGTCATAATGATATTCCGGCAAAAATACGGGATTTTAAAAATGACATCGTAATTGATCTTAATAGATGACAAAAAAAAAACGATCGAAACGTTACTTGGATTTATGGTAAAATTGGCAAAAATAAAGCAAGGTAAAAAGTGATTACTCAAATTCCGAATTCGCTTATCGTAACATCGCATTGAAAACCCCTGGTTCTTTTAAAAACCATGCGGAATTTCATAGCCATAACCGTTGAAAAAGTGATCGAGAAATAACATAGATTTACAAAAGATTGTGCTCATCAAAATGTAATGATGTTGATGAGCGATTTTTCAACATGTTTCTATTTCAAGAACAAAAAAAGGTGTAAAGAGGCTTTTGCGGGGAGCGCAACTTCAGAGTCTGTTGAGCACCCGTACAGCATGCCTCTATCAATAAATTTTTTATTTTAAAGTTCACTTATTTACAATATATGTATTACAATAACTTTATTGCATTGGAAATATTTTTCTTTTGCAGGAATTTCAAGATGCGATGAGCAACAATGCAAAGCTAACGAGGATAAAGATTGGTATTTTGACAACAATCTTTCTAACGGTAAGCTTTTAGAGAAATTGCAATTTCTAAAATTCAGTTTTTCAATTAAAATTTAGATAAATAACCTTTTGTCATGCATTATGTTAAAAAGTAATAAGAACTTAAATAACATAAAGAAAATTAAATAAATAAACAAGTTCATTCATTAAAATATTCAATGAATAAACATCATTAAATATTTAATTCATTATTAATATATATGAAATTCAAAATTGAAATATCCTTTTGTGACTAACTTGCGACCCCTTAATGTTAAATTTACTTTTTGCGTACTTCGCCATAACTCGTGAACTATTTAAGCGAACCATTTTTGCACACGATCATAATATTCGTTCATCATCATATCTGGTTAGACAGCCCAGGGTGGGCCAGTGCTTTCCTTTGAATTCGAATCCACTTCTCTCTACTTTTGACACTTGTTCGCCAGTTTTTCTCCTTTAGAGTAAGGAAATCAGTCTCAACTAAATACAGCCATCTCCGTCTGGGTCTACCTCTTTTCCTGCTCGTTAGGGGTTTGTGTAATAGGATTTTCTTTAAATTTGAGTCATCATTCCTTCTGAAAATGTGAGCTGTCCAGTTCATTCGATTTATTTTTTATGAATTTCACAATATCTGGCTCTCTGTAGGTTTTATACAGTTCAGTATTATATCGTCTTCTCCAGGAATTATTTATTTTTATCCCACCAAGGATGGCCCTCAAAACTTTTCTCTCAAAAATGGCAATTTTATTTTCACCAGCTTGAGTTAGGTTCCAGGTCTCAGAGCCATAGGTAAGTATTGGCCTAATTAATGTTTTATAGAGTAAAAGTTTTAAATTTTTTAATAAAAGAGAGTATTTAAAAAAACGTTTTAAACCATAAAAAGCTTTATTTGAACAAATTGGACGACTCCGAATCTCATTGTCCATGTTATTGTCGGCAGTAACTATTGAACCAAGGTGAGTAAAATTCTGAACAACCTGAAACCGGTGGGAACCAATCTCCAGATAGGATTCACTAGAATTTAATTTAGCAAGTACAGGCATGTATTTGGTCTTATCGGTATTAATGATTAGTCCCATATCCCTAGCAGCAAGCTCCAAAGAAAGGAAAGCTTCTTTTAATGCAGGAACAGTTCTTGCAATGATGTCTAAATCATCCGCATACGCCAATATTTGAATAGATTTTGAAAATATGTTGCCTCTGATATTGATTTCAGTATCTCTTATAACTTTCTCTAGAGCATAGGATCCCAAAGTGGTCCAGGTAGACCCCCAGCGGTCCATAGGAGACCACACGGGGGTCCACGTAGACGTGAAAAGAAAACAGGGGTGCACAAGTTGTAAGTGGGGGTCCACGAAAAATTTTCTGGTTTTCATAATAAGGAACAAAAATTTTAGCTTGGATTTACCTATCAACGTAGGCAGGTAACATCATTCACTAGGTAGGTACTCAAAAATATTCAAGACTCAGTTCAAACACAGAATTGAATAGAACAATGGATAATAGTACAAGTGTACACCACATGTCGAGACTTGCAAAGTGCCGTCCGTGCGCCCGCTCGCATTTAAATACCCTGCTTGATGACTTCAATAATAGATTTGAAGATATTCTGACGATGGAAATACCACCATGGATCATAACCCCGTTTGATGAAACGGAAGAGGTGAATGTAGTATTACAAGAGGAGCTACTTGAGCTCATCACCAACGAGGAACTGAAGGTGAAATTTAAAAAAGGCTATCAAACATTTTGGCTGCATGCAGAAATCCTCGAAAAATATCCTGGACTGTGGGAAATTGCGAGAAAATGTTTGATAGCGTTTCCCTCGTCATATCTTGTCGAAAGAAGTTTTAGTGCCGTTACCGACCTGTCAACAAAAAAAGAAGCAGATTGAACATCACAGAACGGGGAGATTTGAGATTACTTCTTACAAAACTGAAGCCAAATATTGATAATTCGTTGTCAATTCATCAAGTACTTCCGTCTCATTAAAAGTATGCCTATTTTTAATTGTTGATTTGCATTTCAAGTTCACTGTTAATTTTTTTGTCAATTGTTAATTGTTTGTAATAATAAATGTATATAATTTTGTATAACCACAAGTATTATTTTAATAAATAGGACACAAGAAAATTTGCTACTTTTTTTCTCTTCTTAACATCCCCAATTTAGGGTGATATTTTTTAGGAGTTTTGGGAATACAGTAGAAATGTAGCAGGCGGTCTACCGAAAATAGTAAAACTTTGAAAGTGGTCCACGAAAAAAAAAAAGTTTGGGAACTTCTGCTCTAGAGCAACATTAAAAAGAAGACAGGATAAGGAGTCTCCCTGTCTGACTCCATTATTTACTTTAATTTCTTCAGATAAAGATCCCAAAAGTTTGACTCTGCATACGGTGTTTGACATGCTTGCTTCTACAAGTCTAATTAGTTTTGGTGGTACTTGAAACTCAACCAGGGCTTCATACAAGCGATTTCTATTAATACTGTCAAAGGCTTCTTTGAAATCAATAAAGAGATGATGTGTGGTAATACCAAATTCCCTGGTCTTCTCTAAAATTTGTCTAAGTGCAAATATTTGATCTTTAGTAGATTTTCCCTTGCGAAAACCACATTGGTAGTTTCCAATTTGAGGGTCTATATATTGTATAAGTCTCTCAAATAAAATGTTTGACAAGATTTTGTAGGTAGTAGAAAGCAAACTTATACCTCTGTAGTTAGAACAAACCATGGTATCACCTTTTTTATATATTGGGCAAATAATGGCAGTGTTCCAGTCAGAAGGTAAAATTTCAGCATTCCAAATATCAGTAATAAGATTATAAATTAGTTTTAGAAATACTGGACCATGACATTTTAACAGCTCAGCTGCTATCCTGTCGTGCCCAGTTGCTTTGTTGTTTTTTAACTTTTTAATAGCAATATCAATCTCGCCCAGTTCAGGTGGAGGTATATCTTCATTATTCTGATTTTCAAAAACGCTCCCAGAGCAATAGGATTGATCATGTTTACTGAACATTTCTTGGAAATGTTCACTCCATCTGCTGAGTACAGACTGTTTGTCTGTCAGAATCAAACCATCTTTACTTTTGCAGAGGTTAGATGTTTGTTTAAAGTCCATTCGACTTCTATTAATTCGTCTGTAGAAAGCTCGGCTTTCATTTATTGTCTTCAGGGACTCAATACCTCTTAGGTTTTCCTCTTCAAAAGCTTTTTTCTTGCTCTTATGGATTCGCTTTTCCTCTCTCCTTAATCGTCTATATTCATCAGCATTAAATCTTGTATTCTTTTGAATCATTTTCTTATAAGCAATGTTTTTAGTATTGGATGCTGCAGCACACTCATCATCAAACCAATCTTTATTTGAATTCTTTTCCTTCTTACCAATAATGTTGTCAGCAGCATTACAAATTTTTTCCTTCAACTGTAGCCATTTTGACTCAACAGAATCATTCTCCCAGTGCATGTTAGTGAGAGCAGCTTCAACATCATTGATATATTTCGTTTTTATATCATTTACTTTAAGTTTATCACAGTTGAACTCCTTCAGAACTGTACCTTTTTTATTTTTAACCACGGATATTCTTTCTCGCACTTTTGCAATTACCAAAAAATGATCTGAATCAACATTGGCACCTCTGTAAGTCCGAACATCTAATAAATTAGAATAATGTCTAGCTTCAATAAGTACATGATCTATCTGATTAGCAAATGATCCATCTGGTGCTCTCCAAGTAGCTTTGTGAATCTTTTTATGGGGAAAGCAAGTACTCCCAATGATCAAATTATGGGAGGCGGCAAAATCAATTAACTTTAAGCCATTATCATTCGTAATATCATGCAGACTGTGTCGACCTATAACTGAATGAAATTCAGATTCCTTTCCCACCTTAGCATTAAGATCTCCAATAATTAGTTTTCTATCATGCCGTGGACAGTCATTAAAAATCTTGTCTAGTTCCTCATAAAAGGTTTCTTTTTCATCATCTGACTTGTCTTCAGTGGGTGCATGAGCACAAATTATACTATAGTGGAAAAACTGTCCTCTGATCCTAATCGCACAGAGTCTAGGAGAAACAGCAATGAAGTTCATAACCAGATGCTTAATACGTTTACTAACAATGAACCGTGTTCCTTCCTTGTGATGATCAGGGTGATAGCTAAAAAAGACCGTGTGGTTTCTCTTATTAATCACTCCATTTCCAGTCCATCTAATCTCTTGAATTGCAGTTAGATCAATCTTGCATTCATCCAATTGTTGCAAAAGCATTCGTAATGCTTTAGTTCGATATGAAGATAAAACGTTCCATGTCCCAAATTTCATTTCCAAAAGGCGTATTCCAAGTCGTCTCCGTAAGATCAGCCGTGAATTCTCTTCTTTAGACTTCGTAACAATTTGTTTTTTACAGGATGGGGTTGTTAGCCCCATGCGCAACCCCCTACCTGGAGAACCAGGGTGTTCCTCTTGGTCTGGTGTCTCCCCTCCGACCTGTCCGGCTTGGGTGACCCTACCAGTAGCTAAGCTACCGCCGGCATAGCTCTCGGGATCGACATCACACACAAACCACACCACCACGAAAGGTGGGAACACCATCGGTGCAGAATCATTCATTCTAAGTTTATTCTAAGCAAAAAAAATAACTTTTAGTAAATATTTATTTTTATTTGTCGAAAACAAATTGTGTTGTAATGTAAAAAATTTTTTTACCCCATTTTCAATAACGTAATTGTGCATGACAAAATACAAAATTTGGTCGAAATAGCTCGAATGGTTCTGGAGTTTCAAAAATGTCGTATTTTTATAGATGTTTTCAGATTTAGATCACTTCTGATAACTGGGCATTAACGTTTAAGTAACTTTTTACCTCATATGTGACTATAACTTACCAGGAAAAAAAATTGGTATTCGTAATTTGTCTTTCTGTCTAAACTATTTCCTCCGTAATTTGTCTTCCAGAGAATTGAAATATCCAGAGATTTAAAATTGAAATAGTATTAAAATACTTATTACTATCTAGTATTTCTGGTAAGTAGACTGGAAAAGCAAATCTATACTTCATACTTTTATCCTTTGTGTCTTGCCAGCTTTTTTTTTCTCAGTATGAATCAGTCTTGTATATATGTTAGTACTGTAAATAAATGATGCTAGACACTTTCACTCTTTCTGAAAACAAGCTAAGAATGGAATAATTTTGATACCATTCTTTTCATTATCGGTGAATAACAAATCTGCACATAGACTCATTTAAAGCTCTGAATCCTAAATATTACATCCTTTATGGAAACTTTAATCCTTCCGGGTCGGTAGAACGTCGGGTTCTGGTTCAAGATATGAGTTGGAATCCCGCCGGCTGAAGAATCTGAGTGCAATAAACGGTGACTGGTGCACATTAAATCTGTCGGGATCACCAAATCCTCCAAGTTCCCAAAACAATTCAATATCTCTGGGCGTATTGAATTGGAAATTGTGTTCAGTTCAAAATTAAGATCTGAGGATTAATGAATTGAGAGTGATTAGTTTCGTTGTGTAAAACGGATTGCGATGTGTGTGTGGCAGAAGACATATTCTTGGCCATAGATGGCGCCACTGAAAAAAAATCAATAAAGGCACCCTCTACCTTAAGAATTTGCCTGCTTTCAAACAGGCTTGCTGATATTGGCAACTGGCATAAGCATACCAGCCAACATTCACTCTTTTCGAGAATGGAACAACTACCGAAAAACTATCTTCCTCAAAAATATATTTATGTTTGAATCGGGTTGAAATTCGGTATCGTAAGGACTAATATGCTTTTGCATATTTGTTGTAATTATTAATATGTAGTGGTGGTCAAACTGATATAAAATTATTATTATAATTCAAAAAGATTAGTGAAATAACATGAATTTCGCTAGCACTTTAAATATGAAAATAAAATCTTCCGGGAAAACCGGAAGAGTTGGCCGCTATGCATAAGTAACAACAATCTTTTCGAGGAAGATTTTTTTTAGTACAGGGATTCCACAGCCGACTAGAAATGTAAGAAGTGGTAAAAACTCAATTCTTCTTTTTTTTATTCAATTTATTTAATTATTAAATCATAACTATACCGATGACATATGCTGTAAATTATTCATATTTAAAATGAAATCATTCTTTGCATTCACTTTAGTTATTAAACAGAAAGAAATATGCTAGAAAAAGTTGCAAACGTTCATTAAAAAAAAAAAAAACTTTCTATATTTCTTTCTATAGTCGACAGTGAAATTGAATAACAATCACAGATAGAAATATACAAGGCAGTTAACTTTCAAGGCTTTTCAGAGCAATTTCTTTTAGTGGTAGCTAAGTTTATATTTTAATGTGTCATTGTTTGTTTTGCAAATTTGATTTAAAGTTATTTTTACCACCACAAAACGATTTCCTAGTATGTAAGAAACGACACGTTGTTCTAGCTCTCCCTTGCTTGGTGAGATTTTTAAAATGTTGGTAGAAATACCCAATATTCAGAAAACTTTATACCATCCTATTAAAAAAATATGTGCAAAAAGCATAGTAGTTGGCAACTTTTAAAATATCTTTTATAATCTAAGCAGGCTTCGAACTACTATTTTTTTTGTAAAATATTTTACCGAATGATAGACAGTTAAAAGCAAAAAGCTTTCAGAATTTTTGGAAATTTTGCCATTTTTAAAGCCTCAACTGGTGTTCCTTATGAACTTTTAAATCGTTTATCTGTAGTGGTGCGAAAAATAAATTGAAATGCATACGAAATAATACATTAACACAATAACTTACTTCAGAATGCATTTACCTAAGCTATAGCTAGAACAGAGATGCCAACTTCATACCTGCCAACTTTTACGCATTTGGCGTAAAATGTCATTTTTATATTTAAAGTGGTAGTAAATATATACTATTTTTTTATTTTATAAACCTAAATTTAAAATGATTTCGATCACCAGTATTCTTTAAAAAGTTTGGCATATATATTAATATGCATTGCTAACATAGTTGTCAGCTAAACATTTTTCAAATACAACATATTTGTTTGCTTACAATTGAAAATTTAATTCTATTTTGCTACCACTGGGAAAAATTATACTGGAAGGGATTAAAAGTTGGAAAGTATGCAACTTGCTCCGGACAGTAAATATATATTATAAAGTGGTAGTTTGCCAATTGTGATTCTTGGTTTAATAAATTCAATTTAGTAGATTGTTATCCACCACTATTTCTATACAATTCGTAGACTTATATGATTCACGAGTATTTATGTCATGCTATGCCCTTCAAAAAGCAAGCAAAAGCAGTCAAATTTTTGCAAAAATTTCTTTGTAGTTATTTACCGTTTATTTAATTATTTTGGCTTGTCCGGAGCAGTTGGCATCGCTGCTAGAATATATTTTAACGAAAACTTAAACAATCCTGCATTTTATAGAATGGGATACCTTTTATAAACTAAAGTTTTCCGATTTTTTGGTAATTTTGCAACCATTTTAAAAGTCTCTCTCTGGAACAAACTGGTGTTCCTAATACACTTTTAAATCATTTACATGTATTGGTGCGCCGAATAAATTTAAATGAATAATATATAAGAAAATTAACTTAGCTACCACGAGAATAGTGCACAGGGAGTCTTCCCCCTTTTGTAAATTTGTAAATAGTGTAAATATTCTTTCCTTATCTTTATCTTCAATTTGTTCCCTTTATTATGTATCAACTTGCGATTTATTTTTATGTATGACTCAGACTTGATTTTATCAATTATTGCTCATTCTGAGATTTAACTTAATGTTAACGCAGCACCTCCCTTCCCTTCCACCACATATTATTCAATTTAGATGAAAGAGCAGATATCTATACATGGATAGATACTCTGAAAAAAAAAATTGATTAGTTAGTTACCACGAGAATAAATTTTTACAAAAAGCGTTGACAGTTGGCAGACCTGACTAACTGATTAAAAACACCTTTGCAGATATGCCAACTTGCTCCACTTTGTAAAAAAAGTATTTTCTAGTGATAATGAAATTTAAGTTATTTTTAGTTAAGTATTTTCCATTTGAATTCATTTTTCCACCACTGCATATCAATGTTAATAGCAATTTTTTAGCAATTATATTGTAGGGACACTCTTAATAAGGGGGCGTAATCATTACTGTACAAGGTTTACTATTTCATTTGTTTTACTGTTTATTTTACTACTTAAGTAACTTTTTACGTATTTCGCTATCATTTAGTAAATATTTATTATCTAATTCATTTAATAATTCTCGAATAAAGTATGCATTGTAAGGCATACAATTTTTTACATCATTTTAAAGAATGTAATTTTATATGACAAAGTACAAAATTTGAGCGAAATCCGTCGAATAGTTCTTCAGAAATTGAATTTTAACGAAGCAAGATACCTAAATTCGTTTTCTCAGAAACTATTCGACCGACTTAGCTCAAATTCTGTGTTTTTCTATGTAAAATTACTTTCTTTGAAATGATGCAATAAATGGTACAACCTAAAATTAAATTTCTTCGGACTATTATTGAGTAAAATTAAAGAAAATAATATATATTTAATAAAAATTATTTTTTGCGTGGAATTATTTTTGGATAAACGACTTTTATAATTGCGTGAAAAACTTTTCCCATTCGTTTACAGAGTTCTCGAGATATAGCGAAAGACAAAAAAAAAAGTAAAATTAACATTAAGAAGTCTAAATATTTGGATCGCTCTCCTAACTAAACTATTTGGACCATATTTCCCAGATAGTGTTTACCCCCTGCAGAAATGCGATTTCGTCGGGGGAAAAAAGGCATGCTTATTTAGAGAACGTTTTTGTGTTTGATTTCGTAACTTTGAAGTCATACAATCGAACCATTAAGATTGAGTCCTAGATCGCGAAGATCCGATCATTAAATTAAAAGTTATTCGAAACTTGCCCTGTTTTCTAGTTTTGTTACAAATTATATGACCACGCTTTTAAACAGTATTCATCGTAAAACATACCCGGATTAACAATTTAACGTCAGTCATAAAATAGAACATGTTATGTTTTAAATTCTTAAAATAAGGTTTTTAGTATAGGCCTAGAATATTTGCTTTGGTATATGCATTTTTTCTCTCTCTCTATTTCTCTCTCTCTAGTACTTTTGAGTGCTTCTCACACTATTGTATTGATATATTTCGCTATATTGATGCAATATAAGAAAGCACTCTTTTTGCGGA
Organism: Parasteatoda tepidariorum; assembly: GCF_043381705.1. Taxonomy (NCBI): domain Eukaryota; kingdom Metazoa; phylum Arthropoda; class Arachnida; order Araneae; family Theridiidae; genus Parasteatoda; species Parasteatoda tepidariorum. The sequence goes on from NC_092212.1 coordinate 18,907,047, forward strand.
TATAATCGCGTGAGCTGATGAAAAGTTTATATCTTTTATTTTCTGGATTTGTTAAAATTTTTTGTGCGCAATAAATAAAACTTATTGTTAACTTATCGTTTTATTGTTTTTATTTATTATGCTATATATATATATATAATATTTGTCTAATTGATAATTAAATACGAAATATTTCCTGATATATCCTTTTTTTCTTTAAATAGGTCCTGACGGCTGGGGAGAAAAATATAATGATTGTCAGGGTACCAGTCAATCTCCAATTGATATCCAAACAGATGATGTGGAACCAATAGAAGATTCTGAAGGGCTACAATTGAAAGATTATGATGAACCAATAACAAAAGTTATGATCGAGAATAAAGGATATACTGGTAAAAACTATGTTTACATTATATATCATACGATAGTGGAAGTCTAAGGAAGTCACTGTCAAGATTGAAAAATGTGCATTAAATGTTATGCTTTTATGATATTAACAGAAAAACCACTTAATATTTAAAATATTTGATTGTTTTAAAGATTTTCCATTTCGAAATTTCATTTTTTAAATTTTTTTATTATTTAGAACTNTTTATTCTTCATTTTGAACTTATATATATATATATATATATATAGCTTCTTTTTTATCTTTTTCTATAAAATATGGCTGGTTACAAACTATTGCGATTGTGCGACAATATAAATAAATTTTTTTAATTTAAAAAATAATTAAAATTAGGATATGACTTGTTTTTGAACAAAACCATATAACAAATATTATGCATTATTTCGAACAAGCGAAAATACTAATGATTTGTCATTTAGAAATAAAACAAAAACTTTATTTAAATCATAGACTCCATGTTTATGATAATTTTGAAGATTAAGAAATGATTTAGATTATGACTATTCGTGCTGAGCCGCTTACAAATTGCTATTTTGTTACGGCTTGGGACAACTTTTCCAACTAAATATGCTTCCTTAATTGGTTATTTTGCCTCTTTTTGGGTGCTTTTGTCCAGAGTAAATATCAATTTACATAATCCATCAATGAAAGAATAAATAAAGTAAATATTATTACTCCAAATAGGCTTTCTACTCTAACTTGTAATATATAGTATTACTCCAATTATGCTTTCTTCTCTAACTTGTAAATAGTGTAAATACTGCAAAAATATTACGAATAAATATTGATTTAATATTACGAGTAAATACTGATTCAGTATTACTCCAATTATGCTTTGCACTGCAACTTGTAAATGGAGTAAATACTGATATATTATTACCCAAATTTTGCTTTCTTTTGTTAATTGTAAATAGGGTAAATACTGATACTGATATTAGTACTCCGATTATGCTTTCTACTCTAACTCTCAAGTAGAGTAAATACTTATCAATTTATTATTGTTAATCTATATTCAAGTATTTTACTGGGAAATTTGCACCTTCTTTTTTTAAAAGTTGAAACTTATGCATTCCAGCTCACCTCATAAACTCGTGTCAACATCTGCATCGCAAATTCAAAGAGAAAAGAGCTCCTGGGGATGATAATTAACTTTTCATAACTATGACTATTCAAGTTAATCCACATATTATGAAATACTCCCTACGTCACAAATTGGTTGCAACATTTAAATATTTTTGTGCTGATTATGGATACCGATGATTTTGTTTGAACAATTTATAAAGATTTTAGGTCGCTATACACCATCAATCAACATCATAAACTAACTAAGTATTCCCTTTTCCCCCTCTGTAAATATCAGTACTAAATTAGGTTCAAAAATCCAGGATTCGAAAGCTCTTTAGACAATCTTCATTTCTGGAGGACTCTTGCAACAGTAATGGCATAAAATTATATTCTAGCTAACGAAATGGGAAATCCATTAGTAGTATAATTTTACTAGTGTCGATCTACTATACAATATCGAGAGTTATGATTCCACCCAACTTAAGAAGCAGCAACTAATTTGGGACAAATTATTGATCTAAGTGTAGCACCTAATTTGGGAGTAATTTTTTTCCTCGTTTTATTGTGAATTACAACCCTACATTGTGCTATTTGTTTCGACTGACGTCAAAATACCACTAATGTAACTGCTGTTACATTATTATAGCATTTACTAAATTTTGTAATATTTTATGTATTTCCAGTGAAAGTAACGCCTAATGATGACGTTGAGAGATCAGTTACACTTGACGGTGTTCCTTATAATTTAGTTGCTTTCTTTTTCAAATGGGGTAATAAATCAATAAATGATGATGAAGAGGCAACCATTACTCCTGGTTCCGATCATAAAATTGATGGAAAACAATATGCTATGGAAGTAAGAATTGATAAAATGTAATCTTCTTTCATAAAGAAATGTACTTTACTTTTTATATACAAATCAATTAAAACCGATATTTATAAGATACTTTTGATAATTAAAGGGGGTAAGTATTGCAACAACATGGCTTTGTATTTTAATCACTAGAGGTATTTTTAAATAATCCAAAAATACTTTATAATAAGAAGAATAATGAATTAAAAATGAACCTGGATCCATCGTTCCCACATCGGTCGTTTTATATATTTTGTTTATTATATTACATTATATTTATATATTTTGTTTTTATATATTTTCATTTTTCATACTTTGTATATATAGTTTTGTTTTAATGGTCTCGACAGAAATTCTATACTTGATAAAACGCTTTTAAATCGTTTTCGAAACTAACAGATTCCCGCGTCTATCGCTCAGAAATGGGACTGACATTTAAAAAAAAATATTGCAGTTATCGACAATTTGTTCGACGAAAAGTCAGTTGACAAAACACTTCAACCAAGTTCTCTCCAACCAATTTCAGCCAGAATAATGCGTTAAGACTTGAAGCGGAGAGATATCACCTAGTTAGAAGATCTGTCTTAAATACTAGAATTCGTTTGCAATAGTGTCTGGACATCTGAGGACTGAAAATTAAATTATGTGGACAACACTCTATGCCTTGTTTTGCACTGATGGGAGGAGTTGATTTTGGCAAGAGCCAATAAAACTATGAACCCATATTGCCCTGATTGCTATAGTGAGAGCAGCAGACTGTGGAACATGTTTTGCAGGCATGGAAAGGTAAATAAACAACTACGCAATATATAACTATATTGAACGATTAAGTGCATCCTGCAACCTGTAATATTACATTTTTACTCCAAAAATGAAGGATACGAACGATGCAACGTGCCAGAAGCTTTCAAAATTGGCTCAATGAGCATCAATTTGAGTTCCAACGCTTTTCCTGGCCACCGAAAAATTACAGATTTTTAACCAATTAAAAAAATAGATGTGACATGTATAAAAGGAAAGTTCAACATCAATCTCCTCTTCCATCTTATTTATATGATCTTAGAATCTGCGCAGTCAATGCATGTTTTCTCAGGACATAAATGCACTCCAGAAACTATTAAAATCAATTTATTTTCACGAATACAAGCTGATATTCATGCATAAAATTTTAATCAAATGCTTCTAATTTATTGTATGTAGCTTTTGTTTCAGATATATTTTATTGTCTTAAGAGTTATTTTATTAATTAAATGATATATCTTGAATTTTTAAAGCATTATTCAAAATAATACTTACTGTTAAATATTTAAATTATTATGGCAAAACATTAGATGTTATAATATTACTTGATTATTAAATGTCTCCTGACGAGAGTTTTATTCCATCAATCTCTCTTAATACTCTGTTAGCTGGAAGCGATTTCACTTATAAACTATTTAGTCTTATGCTCAAAAGTATGAATAAAAATAAGTATAAAATAACCAAAGAAAACCAAAGTATTTTTTACTGAGTGAAAAATTGATGCAATTACAGCTTTTCTTTGAAAATAATTATACACTGTTTAATATTAAAAAAAGGCAAAACTTAGCAAGTATTAAGAAATATCAAGAATTTACTTAACACGTTCACGCCATTGTGACCCACCGGTGGGTCACGCTAGATTCTCTCATCTTGGCGGCGCACCGAATTAAAAACTGGTAACAAATACATTTCATTTTATAGTTTTTCTCCGGGAATAATAAAAATTCATAACAACCAATTGTTTTTAACGGATGCAATTTTTAGATTCAATTGCTTCTTCGCCGTGATAAATTTCCTTACAGTGAAATAAATAAATTTCCTTACATTGTTGAGAATAGATCAACTCCTCCCGAATATTATCTAATATTGAAATAGTTCTTCTACCAGTATTTTCTCTTTTCCCGTACCAGTATTTTCGCTTTTCCCGGCGTGAACGTGTTAAAATTTCTTACAAAGTAAATTCGTATAATTTAACACTTTCAACTATGTTTCAGTACAAAGGTTACTGTTTATTATTGACTTTATCATTTAAAGTAAATTAGTTTATTAGTTTTAAATTATACAAGAAACCTAAAATTTTTTCCTGTATGAAATAGATGCAGATCGAGCATGTGAATGAAAAAGAAGATAAGGTTATTATAGCAGTCCTTTTTGATGTAAGTATATAAATTTTATTAAGATATGTGTAGAAAAATCAAAATAATATAATAAATTTCTTTATTTGAATTGAGTTGCTTGTACAATGCGTGTTATATAACCCGGAATTTTTTAAGGCGTAGTAATTAATATTAAAAAAATGTTTCAGCTAAATTAAAATACGATGTAACTCATTACGTGAGAATGTCAATGTGGAATTTTCAATCCTTCATTTTAAATCTGTTAGAGCATGGAGAAAAGTATAACTCCAAATTTTTTTAAATGGTAATAAATTTTACGTAATACTGATGCAATTTTGATTGAAGAAAATTGTTTTACAATGATTATGACTTCCCTGACATGTAAACAAATTAAACATATACATAAAACCTGTGCTCAAAGGGTAAAGTTTTGAAGTGTGGCCAAATTAAGCAGGTACTGCTTACTTAATTGTTATTTCAGTACCAGTATTAAACAAGTTCTGCTTAATTTAGTTGATATTTCCCTTCCTCTTGTAATATTTTTATCATTTTGAAATGGGTACTTTTGTACATAACATAAAACTGCTAGCTTGATTTCATTTACATTTTGTAATTTGTCCTTTAAAATTTCGAAGCATAAAATGATGCTAAAATTTGTGTACCTTAATAAATAATAAAGTAATAATTAATCGTTACATATTATTTTTTATGGAATTATCTTCTGGTAAACGAGACCTTTACGAGAAATAAGGTGTTTTTGAGTTTGACAGATGTAATAATACACACCTGTTGAGGGAAATGAGATTATGTTTTGCATCAAAAATAACCTCCTTAATTAACCTCATTTACACCTCACAAAATCAGCCTCATATGTAACTCAGATCTAATCTCAATTTAGATTATTAAAAATGTTTCACACCTCAAAAATACGTATTTGCTTGAAGTGTAGAAAAAAATAATCCTAACTTCTCTAAGCTAGTTGCTCTAAAGTCGATTTCCATCAAACTCAAGTGTAAATAAACCAACTTCATACACTTTGATTATACGCCTTGGGGGGTTGATCTTTTAAGGTTGTTTTTAAGAGCTTTAATGTGAGAAGGAACGACTGAGAGTCCATTTTGTGGGAACGTCTTGGCAGGGATGTCTAAAGTTTTATTCGAAATCTGTGAAGTTTCTGCATCTGATTCAGGTTTCTGTAGTCGTCACACTTTATTCAGGAACATAGTTGTGTATTTTTGTCGGCGAAATAGAAGCTCAAAACGTCTCCAAAGTTGCTTCGGTGCTCTTCCTTATAATCCTTTGCTGAACTCCAGAAACTGCTGCAGTATTCTTGCTCGTCTTTCCAGACTTTTTTCTTTTCCTTTTTTCCAGTGAACCGGCTCACTTAAGGTGTTCCTATCATTAGATTCGGATTTTTTATGGTCTCTCTGATTGGAGAGTGTTGTTACAGTCAACACTGAGGTAACAGAGGAACCCTCGGAAAAAATGGGTTCGGGCTCCGGTGGTGGCCTTCTTTCTTTCCCCTCATAAATGACAAATAATTTTTGGCCTACTGTATCAACTTTCATTAAGTTTTCTGGATCCAAGTATACTATAGTCGTTTGTTTGTCGCAGTCTGTCCGTCCAGTTATGCTACTGGTTGTACTCGCGCTACAAACTGTCAAATTTCTATTGACGCTAAATTTTATTCCTCGATCCATTTCGGTTTATATCTCTATTCTCATGGCACCAACACAAGTGTCATTGCACCAAGAAAATAACAGCAAGTAAGATTTAAATCGTGTGTCAATGAAATCGTGTACCTTCGATGGCATTTTGAAGTCAATGGAAGTAACCCCTAAGAACGACCAGCCTCCATTAATGACATTTTACTGTGAAACTGAGAGTGGTCGTTTCCGAGAAGTTTCACTATGTATAATAATAATAATAATAATAATAAGGGGAATAAAGATAAAAAATATTAGAGATTATATTAGTAATTTTGTCACATAAAAATATACTTCTTTTTACGTAGGATACTGAAGACTCAAATCCAACAATCGAAGCCATTCAGAGTCCAATTGAAAAATATAAATATCTAGACGATACCTACGACGGAGATTTGGAAGAGGACTATAGTACATGTATTAAACTTTCAGATGTAGTTGAGAATGGTTCTCCTTACTTTCAGTACAATGGTTCTCTACCATTACCTCCATGTACTGAAAATATAATATGGTTGATTCTTAAAAATCCACAAACTGCTTCGACCGGTCAAGTAAGTACGTTTTATTATACCTTTAACATACAAAAACCGACGATTTCTTCACTATTCAGGGATACGAACTGCTCCATTATATACAAAGATTTTAAGAAGTTGTAAATTAAAATGTACAAGATTTTGGTTGGTTCTGAAAAGTTTTTCTCAAGATGACCGGAAATGTTTTTCATGCATCACTTCCTAAAGGTTTACATTAATATCAGAAAAATGCATGTTTTAAAGCACTTTTTATTAAACGGCGTTTTCAAAGCTTTCATATATAATAAACTTTTTAACAGTATAGCCTCATATATTTTGGTATTTAAAATTTTATCAACGAAACAATTTAAAAAAAACAACATATTTTATGCCGTTTTAGAACTTTAAGGCAGCATATAAAATTAAAGTAAACAATTGCGAAAAGTAGTTTTATTGTTCAAAATGTTTTGAACATTATCAGCGTAAATTCTATATTTAAATATTAGTTCAAAAGTATAATTTTTTATGTTACAAAGCAAAATTTTTTCGTTTTTGTGATAGATTTTTGTAACTACAATGTTGCAGTTTGTTGTTTGAGATTCTATCATTTTGTTTCCAAGTCCATAAACATCTTTTGAAATGATTAGACAAAGGTTCTTTATTGAGGAAAGGTTGGGTGATCTCGCAGGTCAGGTATAAATGGGTTTTCTAGGAATTCTGAATCAGTTGTCATTCTTGAAGTGTATATGAAAGCAGCAGCCTGCTGAAAAATTATTTTGTCTCCTAGAAAACTTTCTGCAAACGTTAAGACGCAATTTTCAAGTATCCAACATTTTAAATGCATCGCACAAAAGTAATATTTGATTTTCCTATGCGATAAATTGAAATCACTACTGATCCTTCATTTATTTGTCGACTCGATTTTAGGTCCTACTGGTGATGTAGATGGTGCCAATAGTTTGTGCATGCATTAGTTCCCCCGACCAACTTTTTATTTTATTTAATAACAGTCGTTGAACTACAGATCTAACTTTTTGAGTTTACTACTAGCAATGTTCAACATCGTAGCCTTGTAAATTTACGCCCATTTCAGAAGACAAAGGAGCTCCTAAATCAAGTACAGGGAGAAATTTGCCTTTGCGGAGGAATTTTTGATGGAACTAACCCGCATTTGCTTTACATGGAGACGAAAACGATGAAACATACTTTTTACCTTGTTCTTTTAAAAGGAAAATATGAGTTAGAATTTCCATAATTATAGCAATTTTTTTATTATTCCATTAACGACTTGCTGAATGCTGACAACTAGTTTTTAGCATAAATTCTCAAACTATCTGGATTTTTTTTAAATATTATTTTTAAGACAGATTAACGAACTAAAATTTAAAAATATTACGCTCAAGTTATGCCTTTTTATTAGATGCAGAATCTATTATTTGTACAACCTACTATTGTTTAGCAGTAGCCTAAACAAGTTTTTTTAAATTGTTCTTTTACAGATATCGAAATTTCAAGATTTGTACTCTGTTAAAGAAAGTGATGCAACTGGAGATGAGAATAATGCATGTCACATTGTTGACAATTATAGGCCAATACAGGAATTAAATGATAGGACTGTTTCTTCAGGATGAAAAAGACATGGAGTACAATTATTAAGATTCATTTATTTACACATTTCTTTGTTTTGAATTTTAATCTGCAGACATGAATGCGCAGGTTTCTGTACTTATTCTCATGTTATTGTTAATCAATAAACATTTTAAGAAGCATAAGTTTTGCAGAAAAAGTTTTGTTTTATCTGTATTTTGAAAAATAATTTCTAAAGCAGAAAAATGGAGCAATGATGCCAATTACTTCACTTTCCACAAATTTTATGATATTTTATGATGTGTAAGTTTTCCATTATTTTATGATGTGGCAGTGATGCAAGCGTACTCCGGACAGCAGGTAAATATTTGTGAGTAATTTTAGTCATTTACTGTATAATTCTTGGTTTAGTAAATTCTATTTATAGGGTTCTTACTAGACACTACATCTAAATAATTCAAAGGATAATGTTATACGCATCTTTGTTAAATCTAATCAGTTTTGAGCCTTTTAAAAAGTTAACAAAATTAACCTAAAATCCTCAAAGTTTAGTCTGTAGTTCTTTCCGTTTCTTAAAATATTTCGTACAATCTGCAGCTGTTGGCATTTCTGGTGTGGTAGAGAATTAAACTATACACCTTGCAGAATTTTAGTAATTTAAGAAAATATTTTAATAAGAAAAATGTAGAAAAATACATATTTGCATGTATTTTTTTATGTAGTGTTTGCTTAAATCAAATTAAATCTAAACTAGGAATAGATAGTAAGTTATATTATTTGCTACAACTAGAATCCCCCCCCCCTACAAAGCTGAGTAAGTTGGCCTCTCTGACGGAATATTGTACTCAAAAGATGGACTCATAAAATATGAAAACAAATTTGATTACTTTAAAAATTTTGTGATTCTTTTCACAACTATATAACTGTCAACTTGTTTGGCTAGTGAGAAAGATTTACTACAAATTAAGAAGTTAATATTTTACGGAGAGAGGATTTTCAGAGCCCTTTAATAGAAAATCTAGTAAAAATAAGAAAGTTAGCAAATATATGTCTAAAAATTTGTTTAATTTATGAATATGATTGCAATGTCTTATTTACTTGTTTACCACTACAGATTGTATTCTCATATATATAAAAAAAATTTCTGTAGGTCAGTCTTAAAATAGAAATTGGGTTCATGCGTACAAATTATTAAATAGTCTAGATAGCTGTATACCTGCCAACGTTCACTTCTTCGGAGAACGGATTTTTCAAGTGGTAGTAAAACAAATACTGAAAAAAATTTTACTCAAAAATATATTTATATTTTGACCAGGACGAGATTTGCTTTCGTAATGACTATTATGCTTTTATATATTTGTTATAATTATTTATATGTATTGGTGGTCAAACACTCATTCATAATTATTAAAAAGGGTAATATGAGTTTCGCTACCGCTTTAAATATGAAAATAAAATATTTCAGTAAAGCCGAAGTAGTTGACAGGGACGTAATTGCAGAGATGCCAACTGCATACCTGCCAACTTTCACTCTTTCCGATTATGGATTTTCAGAGTGGTTGTAAAACAATGAACGAAAAACAATCTTACTCAAAAATATATTTAAATTTTGATCCCGTTGAAATTCGCTTGTGCAAGGATTATTATGCATTTATATATTTATTATAATCATTTATATGTAGTGGTGGTCAAACTCATTTATAATTATCATTATAATTCAAAAAGTTAATTGGAATAACATGAGTATTGCTACCACTTTAAATATGAAAATAAAATCTTCGGGAAAATCCGGAAGAGTTGGCAGGTATGCTACTGCTCCGGATACGCCAAAATATTTAAAACAACGGTAAACAACTACAAAGAAAATTTTGAAATTATTTGACTATTTTTGCCAGCTTTTTAAAACGTATAGCATGACATAAGTACAATAAAGTGGTGAATAATATAAGCCTACGAATTATTTAGAAGTAGTGGTGGATAAAAATCTACTAAATTGAATTTATTAAACCAAGAATCACAATTGATAAATTATCACTTTAAAATATATATTTGCTTTCCGGAGCAAGTTGGCATCTCTGTAACTGCAATAAAGTTGCTTTTCATATATAACTTTGAATTTTCGATTTTAACACGTTGAGCGCCTCGTCAGCCATCGGTGGCTGACACTGGACATTCCATTTGGGCCGCGTCAGCCACCGGTGGCTGACACTGAAATTACATTTAGGACGTGTTAACCACCGGTGGCTGACACTGAAATTACATTTAGGTTGCGTCTGCCACCGCTTGCTGACACTGACCTTTCACATAGGCCGCGAGAAACAGCTGTCTGACAGCGTATAACATGATATAGAACTATAAAATTTACACTCTTTTATGGAATTGCAGAAAATTTATTCAAAATTTACATAATTATTGTAATTCTTGGTTTAATAAATTCAATTTAGTAGATTTTTATCCACCAATATTTTTAAACAATTCGTAGGCATATATAATTCATCACTTTAATCAGATTTGTCATGATAAACCTTCTAAAAATAGCAAAATCCGTCTAATGTTTGCAAATTTAATTTGTAGTTATTTACCGTGGCTAGATGGGCAAGTCATGTAAGATTAGCGTGGCGTTCAACGTGTTAAGTAGAAAAAATATTACTTTGAAAAATGCTAAACTAAAAATAACTTTACTTTTATTACTACTTCAAAATGAATTTTACAAAGCGGAACACGTTGGCATCTATGGAAACGTTGAAGAAGACTTTTCAGAATAGGACTACAAGCACACTTTTTAAAAAAAATATTAATTACAAATGGCATCTGTTTATGAATTATGAATAAATAATCCGTCCATTTAATGGTTGAATATTCCGATGGTTGTTGATAAGAATGCAGGTTTCTTTATTGCCAGTTCCCCTTCTTACAGAATACAATAAAAACAGCTTTCTCATCTAAAAATTAAAGCAAAAAACTTATCGTTAATGAATTTACTAACGATATACTTATTAACAAGAATAAAAAGCAGAAGAGGAATAAGCTTTTTCCAAACAAATATGCAAACTTTTACGTGTTTTATTCGTTCCGTTATTATTTAAAGCGGTGGCAAAATATATGCCTTAACATTTGTTTAAAATGATTTTGACCAATAGACATTATGGGTTATCACAGGCGACTGAAAATGCAAAAAATGCTGACTAATAAAAGTCAAAATTTCATTAAAATTTGCGACGGTTTAAAACAGATTTCTTTTACAAAGTCCCAGCCGTCCTTGAAGAATTTTAGTTGTGGTAACAAATTTAGGCTAATGCTAGATTACATTTCTTACTTTAATATAATACTTTGTCGTTAAGTGCTTTAGCAAGCTGGAATTTTCATGCATGTATATTTTTTCTTTGGAAAACAATTTTTAGTCGTAGTTACACAGAAATTAAAATATCAACTTCTGTTTCGTTTTCGTTACCACTTTTTAAAATTTTCAAGGCTCGTGGGAGCCGAAGGCCTTGTTTCTTTAGACAAGCGCCTTATCTGGGCGTCAGCGTTAAGTTGACGTTACCCTGACGCCAACAAAATACTGGTTCATTGGCTCAAGGCCTGGTTTCTTAGGAGAAGCGTCTTAACTGGGCGTCAGCGTTAAGTTGATATAATTCTGACGCCATAAAAATATCTATCTATCTATCTATCTATCTATCTATCTATCTATATATCTANTTTGTATTACATATATATATATATATATATATATATAAAACTATCAAGTCTCTATTTTATATTTTAAAGCAGAGGGGGTCGAAATATTTTTAAAATCACATTTTCAAAAATTAAAAGGCAAAAATTACTTCTTTATTATTTATAAACCTAATATATTTTAGATATACACAGATAGATATCTAATACAAAGATATCTAATACACAGATAGATATACATACATATCTAATATATATAATTCTCTTACGTGGCTCCCAAATTTTGGCTGTATTTCTTTTAAGCCGGTCGCAACGTTTGCTTTGTTTTGTTTACGTTATTATTTCTCTTACACGGCGAATCGACCAAGGATTGCCGCTAAAAATGTCACATGCCAAATCTAGCTGAGGTGGCTCAGCATATAGCGCTTTTAAAAACGGAAACTGAAGTAACCAGAGAGCATCAGTTGCGGCAATCTCATACTATTAAGCTAGGCAGAAGTGAGTAGTCTTTGTCGATATATCTCTGTTTTAGTATTTTGTTGAAAGCGCTTTTTTTCGCGAATTTATTTGGTGATTTTTGATTTATATCACGAAATATACTATAGCACATTTCTAATAGATTTAACGAGTTACAGGTCATTTATTTGAATTCAAATTTATTTTAATGACTTAGTATTTACTAAGAAGATGAAATTTAAAAAAAATTTTTATTTTTTATATGGATCTGAATGATTGTCTTGAATTCTTAGAATTTTGTGCATTTGTAATGTACCTAAGTTATTAGCGAGTGAAACGAGCTTGGTTTGCGAAGCAAACCATATAAAATCGCGTAGCAATTTTTAGGGGTTGGCGAGCGTTACCGAGCAGGGGGTGCAGCCCACTAGTTAATGATATTATATAAACCAAAGTTTTACCATAACTGGAAAAAAACTTCATCTAAAACGGAAAAGGTGGCATCCGTACAATTTAGACACAAAAGGAGAATACAAATTAATGATTGAAAATTATACATCAAGAGTATTTGCATGCATTATTTAACTTCTCAACTGAAAATGAGTGTCATAAGTTCAAATTTCATACAAAATGGGTCAGTATAGTGTAAAGAATGATATGAGCAAATTATAAAAAAATATGTAGACAAAACCAGCCGTAAATTTTTGCTAAAATAATTTCTGGACACATTAGTTCCCTTTAAATATTTCAGATAAAAAAGAAAAATGCTATTTTTGTTCTGTTATTAATAAACATTTTAATTCATTTCCTCAATGATAGTTTCTGGAAATTGATGCATTTATAAATGTTTAAAGTTAACTTTTGCCGTTTTTAATTTTCTGAAAAAATACGTTTCTCTAGTTAATAATGTGTTACGTGCTCTTCGCAAGTATTAGATATATATTTAAAAATTTAAAACTTGCAAAAATTATTATTATTTTTTTAAAAGTGGAGGTGTGGGGGATCGAACCCCAGGCCTTTCACATGCAAAGCGAACGCTCTACCACTGAGCTACACCCCCGCGCTTATACTCTCTTACATAAGACATCAGTAAAAAGAAAGAGATACGTTATACCATGCATAATTCATTATAAATACGTAGCACCTGTTTGTTGAAAGACTTCATATAAAACTCCAATTCGACTAGAAAGATGTTAAAAAGAAATGGCACCCATTTGAGAAGCAGATACCATTGCATTGTTTCATATACAATTTAGCTCTCATTTAATTTTCGGTCACTATAAAAATTTGTTATGTATCAGGCAAAATTATTATTTTGTAATTGCGCGAAAGTTAATTCCTAATAAAGTATTACAATAATCCTAATAGTATGCATTGATAATAAGCAAAGCCTACACTTTTTCACTCCCATAAAGTTAGAAAGTTAAATTTTGGACCATGAGATAAGAAAAAAAACTTAAAAAATTCCATTTTGATATTTTGTAATTATCGGCTTAATTAGACAAATTAACAGCAATGCTATATAACACGTTTTTACCAAAACAGAAGTTTTAAATTTGAACCAGGAGTTTATTTTAAGATATATAGAAAAACCAAAAAAGTTTCCTTTCTATATTTTGTAATTATCGGGATAATGTAATGTTGAGTGCAATTTGCCCAAAATTGACAGAAATGCTATTTGGCATGTTTTTACGCAGTTCTGCGTCAGTTTTACGCAGGGTAGTTTCAAATTTGGACCATGTGTTTTTTCTACGAAATAAATGGAAGAACTAAGAAAGTTTAACATTATTTCCAAACATTATTTCCATTAAAGTTTAAGAATTTCGATTATTGGGGTAACTTGGTAGTAATTCGTCAATTTTGCAATTATACTAAATAACGTTTTTATACAGAAATTGAAATCGCAAATTCTAATCCTGCTTTCTTTATCAGACAAAAAGAACAACAAAAAAATTAGATTTAGATATTAGTATTGATCGGGATAATTAACTTAAATGCTAAGTAACATATTTTTATTGAAATAAGTAGTAAATTTAAGCCATGTGTTTTTTAGAGAAATAAAAATTTAAATATTTGTAAATATTGGGGTAATCGGAAATGCACAGTATTGTATTGTACAGTATACAATTTTTCACATCATTTTAAAGAATGTTATTTTAATTGACAAAATACGAAATTTGAGTGAAATCTGTCAAATTTTTCGTGAGAAATCAGACTTTGAAAAATTCGTATTTTGGTAATTCGATTTCTCATTCGATTCGACCGATTCTACTCAAATTTTGTATTTTGTCATTTAAAATTATCCAAAGATAATTCCGCATAAAAAATAATTTTTAATAATCCTTTTTTTGTTATCTTTTTAATAATAGCAAAAAAAAATTTAATATTAAGGTATAGAAACTTTTACATTACTTTAAAAAGTGTAATTTTACATACATATACAAAATTTGAACAAAATCGGTTGAACGGCTTCTGAGTTATCAAATTTTAATAAAGTCGTTTGTTTATAATTTAATTTCTCATCAATAGTTGAAAAAAAAAAGATATGTTTATTCAGTAAAAGTACGTTTTTGTGTCCTAATTTGTAACTTAAAATATCATCTGCACTCATTAATTAACATAATTAGGGTCATCCCGTCGAACTATTACGATTGAGTCCTAGTACGTGGAAATGAGATAAAAAGATTGTCCAGGGCAGTTCTCCTTTTTTGCGAACTGTGCATATACATACCTGCCAACTTTTGATCCCTTCAATTATGACTTTTCCCAGTGGTAGTAAAATGGAATTAAAATTTCAATTCTATGCAAAAAAAAGTTGTTTTTGATCAAGCTTTAGCTGACAACCGTAATATTAACCTATATGCTAAATTTTTTTAAGAATAGTGGTGATCAAAATCATTTAAAAAAAATAAGTTTATAAAAGAAAAAATAATATATATTTACTACCACTAAATATAAAAAATATAAAAATCTTAAATATAAAAATAAAATTTAACGTCTAATGCGTAAAATTTGGCAGGTGTGCAGATACATCACCAGTAACTAATATTTGTTAATTAAGATATATATATTTGAAGTTTAAGATGGTCTTATTAAGGTTAAACATATTTAAAAACTTCATCGTGCGAAAGATATTTATTTTTATATTTATACTTTTCTCAATTTAACATCAAGAAAAAGTGTTTGTTCTTTCGATTGTTTACAGCTTCCATCTTACTTCTAACAATATATTGTATAATTGTATATCCAATCTATTGAAATTATTTGTATGTAGTGATGGACAAAATTTTTTAAATTCTGATTTATTACATGATTAGTACATGCACAACCTTTAGTATCACTTGAAAAAAAATTCTGTGAAACTAAAGAAATTCTGCAATAGCTATTAATTACTTTAATTTAAAACTAATTATTTTGCGTATTAAAAACTGAGACAAAATGGAGGTGTGGGGGATCGAACCCCAGGCCTTTCACGTGCAAAGCGAACGCTCTACCACTGAGCTACACCCCCGTTGTCATCCGAGTTTGATTCTGCATTCAAAACAAATAATATACCTCAATGCATAATGAATAATTTATCAATGGAATGTCAGCTGCTGTTTGCAAATATGACTCTGGAAAACGTTGTAAGTTCTATTTCTCAGAATTTCCGCCAATAATAATAAATGACACTTTAATTTAATAACTTCTGAAAATTGAAACATTTCTGTAACTGCAACTGGATCGTAATTTGGCTTCTAACTTAACAAATTTTATTTTATTTCAGGAAGGTATGTGTTTATTACCTTTTTTGAAAAGTAACAGTTTTTTTGAAAAACCATATTCAAATATATTTTACTTTTTAGAATTATTTTAGAATTGGAACTATTTCCCCTGATAAACTTTAATTTCATTTTCTATTTTATAAGGCAAGACTAACGGTTTTCACTGTCCAACGCCTCCTTTAACTGAAAGTCTCCACAAAGTAGTCCGATCTGACCACTATGAAGATAAACTAGTTTATGAAAGATCCATTTAATAGAATATATAGTAAAGATAAAAAAGTGGTAGCAAATATGTCTAATTTTTTTTTTAAATTTATGAATACAGTTGGGGTTTTTTATTTACTTATAAACCACCAAAGATTCAATTCTTAAATATATATGACAGTTTTCTCTCAATTACTTATGAAATCGACCGATCATCAGCTACGCAGCCCCTGCATGGAGCACAACCACTGTTAGTCAAAAAAAGAAACTGGAGATTACTCAAAATAAATTCCTCAGATATATCACAGGAGCCCCCAGATCCATGAGAATGAAAGATCTAAGACGAGAGTTAAAAATCAACAAAATAGATGAGCACATAGCTGAACTATGTGCAAGTTTCTTCAGAAATGCAGTCTCTTGTCATACGTGCAATTACTTCAAAAATTTTGATTTTGAGCTCATCAAAGACAACATAAAATATAGCCCGGCAACCGCCTTTTTCCTATCCGACGGAGTTTTGTCCCGTAAATTTTGTAAATAGCTGTAAATACTTGTAAATAATTTTGCGCATTTATTATGTATTTCCCCTTTTCCCTGGGGCTATGTGGCTACTGTGCACCTGTGAAGCTCGGGGTAATACCTCGAAGGGAGGCGAGGCAGTCTGCCACAAAACCTCTTCTCTCTCTCTCAAACTTGTTTGTTCAATCTCACTACTTCATTTTAATTTTCTCTCAGTAAAAGATACTGAACCCCAACTTTCACCTTTCAGTTGCGCTTCGGCGATTTATTATTTATTTCCACTCAGATGAATTAGTTGGAGCCCCTAGCGGGGCTGATGCTAAGATAACCAACACATATGAGTATGAGAGTACTTATGAAATACCATAATTCCCGGATTACGACTACCATTCAAATTACGAGGATTATTTATAGGAAGCAGCCGCAATCTAGAATTCATGGCAGAATAAAAGGTCGTTAGGTTCCATACCAGCAATACTGAATTCCCATCATATTATTGCAATATTTAAAACAGAAAGCTTTTTTAATTACAGTGGTGTTGAAAAGGAAAAAAAAAAGTTTCAAGGATTTTTACTCACCACTTACGTTCTAAATAATTCAAAGGCCTAAGTTCTACGTCACTCTGTAGCAATTAAACCTTATTGAGCCTTTTAAAAAAGGGTTAAAATTTACCGAAAATCAGCAGTTTTTAGTTTGCAGTTTTCTCGAAAAGGAGCTGTTGATATCTCTCTAACACTCTAAATATTACGATTAGTTGGAAAATCTAATCTATTTACAATTTATATTTTTCTACTTAAAAAGTAAACTACTTTGTATTTGCTTGATATCAAGAGAGTATTAGAATGAAAATAGAATTTTTCGTTTGAAAGCTCTGGTTAAGAAAATTGTTATCCATAATGAAAAAGAAGTACGTACTTGAGATCTTTTAACATATTTAATTGCTTTGCAAACCAACCATGTGACATTCTCTGTGCAGGGTGGCGTAGTCAAGGATCCACTGTAGCGATAAAGAGAACACCCATTGTCAACAAGATCTTCCAGATATATTTTGGCCATCTTCCCCTTTTGCCTTATAGTTCCTTCAAATGTTTCATCTTTATACAGATATTCATCCCTTGCAGATAAAATTACATCCAAAGCCAGATTTTTTACATTGCTCTCCTAAGTAAAAAAGCTATTTATGTATTTATTTAAAATAAAAAAAAATATCTGTAGGAACAACCTATGAATTTAAGGATTGATTATTTTTACCAAACTTTAAGGAAGGCCAGTGATAAATTGTGCCAGATGATGTGTTCTGATTTTTTTTTTCATTAGAGAGTTGGTATTCTGTAGCAATTTATCACTTAGACTTTTCATAACATAGTCAAAAATTTGGTTTTATGAAATCTTATATCTTAAAATGCAAATACTCTTATGTTCATGCAATGCAAATACTCTTATGTTCAAGCAATGCAAATACTCTTATGTTATAAGCAAGTTAAGGATAATGTCAGCCCAGGCAAATAAAAGCTCAAAAACAAAACAAGCGTGACTTAATCATAAAACCCATTTATTAACCAAACGATAAAGAGCAAAAAATATGGTGTGTGCATGATATAATTCATAAAAACTACGATTTTTGTTCCTTGGAGCAATTATAAAAAATATCACTTTTTCAAAAACTTAAAATTACTTGGTTGGTATGATGTGTATATTCCATGCGATATATATTTTCCATGCATTGTATATCTTCCATACGATGAAATATAAGCAGTACAAAGCCTAAGCATGTACTAAATTATCGAGCAGATTTTAAGGAAGATTATTCAGCAAGCACTACACTCCAAAGTTCCGGGACATATCGCTGGTTCAAAGTTGAAACGACATTTCTACACTCACTTCTCATGTTATTTGAATGAGAAGTGAGTGCAGAAGTGTCGTTTTAACTTTGAACCAGCGATGTGTAGGAGATGGTAGATGGATTGCAACTTGTCGGCCAAGCATATCCCACACATGCTCTATCGTATTAAGTCAGTAAGATGGCAATTTCATACGGGTAATATTCTCAGATTGAAGGCATTCATTTATGCTGTTTGCTCTGTGAGGAGGAGCGTTATCATCGGTAAACACAAATTCTTCTAAACAAACGTACATGCTGTTCTAGAATGATGTCCGGACAATTTTAGCCAGTCACAGTTCCAATATGAACACGCAGATTTGTTCTAGAACTCATTATTTATCCACCTAAAACGAATAATGCCGCACCATCGCAACGGTTTCATGCAATGGTGCTGTCTTGGTGGTAGCGGATACCTGGTGCTCTCCAAATGAACATTCGACGTAAATAAGACTTTAAGCTAAACCTAGCCTCGTCGGATAGCATCACACTATGTGATGATGTCCACATTGCATGTTCTTTACTCCATCCTAATCGCAGATGACCGTCGGTTCATGATTTGCCTTGAAACTGTGGTACCCGTCGTTGCAAATATTTGACGAGACAGGTCGTATGCTGTGCCCCATCTTGTTCTTTTAGCAGTTACTTCCAAATACTCGTCTTCATTCGGCTTTGAAACTCAGAGGCAACTATTTCGCATGTTCTAAATTATTTGTTAACGTCTACTGACAATCAATCGTCTTGGACTCGTTGCCAAAGCCTAGAGATGACACTTTGGGGCAATTCCAAGTTTCTTGATTACTTCCATCTGAGTACACCCACTATCCTGACTGCCGATAATTCTGCTACTTAAAAAATCACCCACATACTTCCTCTGTGTTCCTTTATTCAGTTATGGCACTGAGTGGCTTACAAAATGCTTGTAAGCAATTTTGCTACCATTCATTACATAATCCTCTCTTAAACTCTCGTCATTGTGACGTATTAACAGCATCATTTGATGGCTTCCTGTAATTTGCATATTATTCGTGAAGATGTGTGGGATATTTTTACTTATGAAATTTTTACTTCAGTGTTCAATTTCTGTGTGATTTTGAATTGATTGTAATTTATGGACATGAGTATAAATTAACCGAAACGTTTGACGGGAAAGTGCACTTACCTTAATATAGGCTACCTATTTTCCCCTATCTGCAATAGCTGATAATGCTTCGATTTACAGTGACTACAGTGTTAATAAAAAATATTCCCCGTGAGAGACAGATCAGGAGTGAAAGTATTTTCACCCTTGGGCTAACCACAGAAGATTTTCATGGTTCACTAGACCATATAACGTAAATGCGATTTTATTTTTCACCAAGAAGTCCTAACAAATGTCTCTTAGTGTGATTTAGTAGTTCACTTGTCTTCTGATTTAAGTTCAAAAACACGTGGCTACAGAATTCAAAGATGAAAAATTCACTCATTCGATATGGATTAGCTGTTCAATGCCACTGATGAAATAACAAAAGGGGTTTACTAGGGAAAAAATACCATAGTTTCTTAAACCTATGTGTCTGAACTTCCGATTACCTTTCGCTAAGTATTGAAAAAAATAATATTCACATTTTTGTCAGATTGTAAACCACGAAACTCAAACATTACTTTTTATTATAAGCAGAATTGAAAAAATAATAATAATGAGATTCGAACTGAAGGAGCCGCTTAGGTTGCATTTGATAATGTGCTGTCTGACAAAAAACTTTCGATCGAAATTTCCTGCTCTGGAAATTGTTAACCTTTTCATTACGAGTGCCGTATTCAGCTCACATCAACGAGAGGCCCTGTAGTGTACAAGGGCTGTATTTAGCCGGTATTATATTTATCGCTATATAACCAGAGCAAATTACCGCTGGCTAATATTCCATTGACGTATAAATTTTTATTTTATATCCATCGTTGAACAGCCGACCCAGATTTGGGTTTACGACCACTATTGCTCAACTCCATACCGATGCATACCTGCCAACTCTCCCGGATTTTGCGGGAGATTTTATTTTCATATTTAAAGTGGTAGTAAATATATACTATTTTTTCTTTTATAAATTTAATTTTTAAATGATTTTGATCACCACTATTCTTACAAAAATTAAGCTTATATATTAATATGCGTTACTATCATGGTTGTCAGCTTAATTTTTTTCAAATACAACTTATTTGTTAGCTTAAAATTGAAGTTTTAATTCCATTTTAATACCACTTGGAAAAATGATAATGGAAGGGATTAAAAGTTGGCAGGTCTGCCCTTGCAATTTTGAACCCAATCCAGATGACAAGAAAACTCCTGGATCAAGTATTGGGAGAAATTTGCCTTCATGAAGGACTTTTTGAAGGAACTAATAAAATGTTTTGCGTAGCATGGAGATCCTCCCACGGTCAGCCTAACAACAAGGGAACTCTAACTCATAATCCGTCTACCACTGAAGATATTTTGCCTTTATTGTGGTAGGTGCGAGCCGGAAGCGGAATTCTTATCGACCAGCTATTGCTGCGATTCGTACCCGGTCTCCTCATTGGAAGGCTAATGCTCTATCTCTTGAGCCACAACGGTTCCCATTGACATATATTGGATTAAAAACCACGAAAAGTGTATTTCGAATGCTCTTAGTAGTTTTGTAAGTAAGATTGACATTCTCCTTCGATTGATAGAATGGTAGGTAAAACCGAAATACAAAGTGAAAAAGAAGACAAGAATTTAATTTATATGGACTTGTGTGTCGACCCTTGTTTTAAAATTTATCATATTGAATTGAATTAGTAAAATCTATTTGATTTATTAAAATTTTCATTGTTATTTATAATTCTTAGAAAATATCCAAATATCATCTTAAATCTCCAAACATTCGAGCATCAACTTACCGACAACTGGCGGCACGGTTCAGTGACGTCACTTCAGCGGTGTGGACTGCCGTAATGAAAGGGTTATATTGCTGGTTCAAAATTAAAACGACAATTCTGCCCTCACTTCTCATGTTGTTTGAATGAGAAGTGAGTGCAGAAGTGTTGTTTTAATTTTGAACCAGCGATATAGTCTTAGATATAAAAACTAGTTGGACCAAACCAGCTGTCAGAAAATTGTGCTCGCGAACCACAAGTTATATTTTTGTGTTATTAGAAAACCGCTGATAATTTATTTTAAAATAAGCGACTGCTATTTGTAAAGTATAATTATGCTGAGCATTTAATATTTCATGAAAAACTTACTTGAAATAAAACACCAACAACTGCAAGTTTACCTTGATCGTTTTTGTGTACAAAATGAACCTGTTTGGAAATAAATAACATTTAAATACAAGAAGTCCAAATATTAATGCTTCAAGTAAAATTTCTTAACCCTTCACATTCCGATGTCCTTTCTGATGACACAATAACCCACTTCGAAATTCAATTTTTTTTCATGTATTCATATATAGTAACCACATTAATTTATGATTGTTAATTGTCAGAAAAAATTATTGTGTTGTATATTTTAAATAATTTAGTTCTCGCATATGTTTAAATAGTATTTTTAAGTACTCCGACTACAAAGTGTAAGACTTGCTTTTCAATACAGCTATCCATATTTACAATAACTTTTCTCTAACTGTTATGTCTCATTTAATTTTTGTTAACTGTTATTTCTTATAACTGTTATTTCTAATAACTGTTAATTCTTATGAATGTTATTTCTAATAACTGTTATTTCTTATAAATGTTATTTCTAATAACTGTTACTTCTTATTTATTATTATTTCTTATTTATTTCTTAATGTAACAGAAATGTTTTAACTCTCATTTTAATTTCAACATAACTAATTCACTTTAGCTTTGAGCATCCTGAAATGCTTTTTTTTTTCAAATTGGGTAGTGGTAAATTTAATAATTCAAAGAATTATTAGTTCTGCATTCTAATAATTCTCTAACAGAACAATTTGCATATCACTTTTTCTTCTTATCCAGATTATAACCGCCTTGAAAATGTCACTGGTGCTTCGACGAAGGTCTTCAGTTTAATTTTTAACCCTCTGAGTACTTTAAAATGCTGTTCAAAATAATGCAAGCATTATTTTATTCATAATGTAAGATGCATTATTAAGGCCGATCACTGGTCTAGTGGTTATTGTACTGGACTACGGGGCCAGTGGTTGTGGGTTCGAATCCCAGCGTAGGCATGGATGTAACTTTCTCTCTCTGTGTTGTATATCCTCTCTTCAGTGTGATTGTAATTCTCCCTATAAACGGGTTTGTTTGTTGCCCACTAAGTAACGATAAGAGAATACCAATTCTGACATTTCTGAGGCCAATGAGAAATAGACTCAAGTACGCGACATTAAATAAAAATGATGCATTCTTATTATCTAATTAAATCTATTATTTGACTAATATTATTAACTAATAAGCATAAAATAATATGGTACAGAAATGTTTAGTTGCTCAAATTTTAACATATTGAATGCCACGGGGGTCACCGGTGACCGGCGAAGCTAAGCTTATTAAAAACACATAATTCAAGCAAATTTTTAACTTTTTTAATATCATTATCGTTACTAAAATGGTTTGAATAAATTAATGCCATATGGAACATACAAAAATAGTTTTATTTACATACACAGAGATGCCAACTTGCTCCGGAAAGCGAATAAATATTTTCAAGTGGTAGTTTATTAATTGTGATTCTTGGTTTGATAAATTCAATTTAGTTGATTTTTATCCATCACTGTTTCTAAATAATTCATAAGGTTATATAATTCACCACTTTCTACGGATATGTCTTGCTAAACCATTTAAAAAACTTGCAAAATCTGTCTAATACTTGTAAGTTCAGTTTATTTACCGTGATATAATTATTTACCATATGGCGAGACGGGCAAGCCATGTAAAATTAGCGTAGCATTCAACGTGTTAACAAATCATCTTCACTAAGTTTTGAGCTCTGAAAACTCTAGAACTGACATTAACTTCAACGATACAGGGATGCCAACTGATTCGCTTTCTGCTAAAGTTTTAATAAACTTGTAGAATAGAGAGAATTACTCTTACTCCTTGAGAGTGTCCCCATTAGATAACTTTGCATTTCATATAATGCTCTGAATTTTAGATAGGTAGTGGTGGAAAAATTACTTATAAAAAAAATACTAAGCTAAAAATAATTGAAATTTCGTTACCACTGGAAAATATTTTCATGCAAAGTGGAGCAAGTTGACTATTTTCTTATAAAGATCAAGCAAATTTTGTTCGGATGAGGAGCGATTTTTAAGCTTCAAACATTATTGAAGGAGCGTTTTGAATGTTTAAAACAATATTGAAGAAAAGATTTGTATGCTGGAAACGCTATAGAAAGAAAGGTTTGCATGTTTTAATCCTTTCGCACCGGACGGGACATGTGCTGTCCCAGTCTGGTAAATCTTTGATATTACGGTTGGGACAACATATGTCCCAGTTACTGAAAAATATCGAGGACAGAAAATTACGCCTACTTTGGTCTCCAAGGCCGTCTCATTGCTCTGAGTTCATAAATTTATCACGTCAATCGTTCCAAATCTAGTCAAACAAGCGACAACTTGCTCCGGACAGCGAATAAATATTTTCGAATGGTTGTTTATTAATTGTGATTTTTGTTTTAATAAATTCAATTTATTAGGTTTTTAGCCACCACTATTTCTAAATAATTCCAAGGCTTATTCGAAGGCTTCTTCCTCTGATGATGGGCCGCCTACCGATAACTAACCTTAGGTTAGTAAACCGTTTAGGCCTTCCTTTAAAAGCCAGTAGTCACTGTCACCCAAGGGTTAACCTTGAAGAAGTGAGCTTCCCGCTTCGCGGGCAGGTACTTCGCATAGCTTTATATCAAGTCAAGTGATAAAGGGTCGAAATGAAATTGAATTTACCCTGATAACAAGTTGAGACAGCTCGCTTATATTAGTGTGTCTTCTGAAACTGCTACACTGAAGAGGAGACCGACAATGAAGTCGTTTCATCCAATCACAATGATTTGTTTGATGATGAAGTTGAGCTCCAGAACCAGAATCCACCATCATTTTCATGGTCCAACTAACTAACTTTACACTTCACATCCAACTAACTTTACACCACGAATGCCACTAGTTACTTACATCAGGGGTCAAACAAATTTCTCGATTGGCAACGAAGCCACGAAGTGGATTCTTTCTTCAAGATCTTTCCCAAAAGCTTATTCATTTACATTGCCTAATGTACGAACGAAAGTATGGAAATGAAAAGAAAGAGCATTTGGAAATGCGAGCAAGTCAATAAGCAAAGGCCCTCTTCCTCCAAAACTATATCATCATCATAATCAACAGCGAGATTATTCAATGTAGGAAACCATTTCCCAATTCAGGGAAAAACGCGCAGAAGATGTGCATGGTGGGTAAAAATGAAGAAAGAGGCTCGCTCGAAAATAGTGTGCTCCTTTTGCAACGTAGCACTGTGCAGGAACTGTTTCCAGCCCTACCACACACTCAAGAAACCTAGCCTTAAATACTGTTGTTCCTTCTCTACTTTCAATTTTTTACCATTCTTATTTTATAACTGTTAATTTTGAAAAGTGTTTATAAATAAATATCTTAATAAAAATGTTAACGCAAATGTACATGAAAATGTTAATAAAAAAACGTTGCCTAAAATAATCATCAAAATTTTAAGTAGAATGTCAATAAAAATGAGTTATTGACTCCAGAATTCCTGCCGGGACATACCCTGTCCCGGTGTTCAGATGCTTTGGGCTTACGGCGTGACATATGCTGTCCCATCAATGAAACGTGTGAAATAATTGTTATTGATGGTGCGCTGTTATGGAGACGTTTATGGGTCTCCAAGACCTTCAACCCTTCTAAGCATAAAAGTTATTTTATCAAATAATCGCTTTTAGGAGAAATAACTAATCCCGACAATGGGGCGCACTTTGACTGATTTTTCGCCGTATTGAAAGGGTTAAACGCTATTGATAGACAGATTCGTATGCTTAAAGCGCTGAGTGGTCACATGCGACTAAAATTGAAAAAGTGCTAACTATTAAAATTCAAAATATTATTAAAAGAAATTAAAACTAGCAATTTTTAAAACTTAGTTTTTTCAGTTTACTATAAGTACAGAAACGCCAACTTGCTCCGGACAGCAAATATATATTTTAAAGTGGTAGTTTATCAATTGAGATTCTTGGTTTAATAAATTCAATTTAGTAGATTTTTTTCCCACCACTATTTCTGAATAATTCGTAAGTTTATATAATTCACCACTTGACAGTACATCGTACCCTCCAACTCATGAGGATTTTGAAAATAATTCTTTCTAGTGGTAGCGAACCAAAGTAGAAATTTTTAAAGCAAATGGATCTCTTATAAAACTTTTATCAGAACTTAAGAATCTAGCCATATGGCATGCACTTTTATAAGTAATAGTGGACAAGTGACGCTAAAATTAATTTTTTTTAAATATTAAGACATTAATTTTGCTACCGTCTGAAAAGAAGATTTCTGAAACTGCGGAAATTCCGTAGTAGTTGGAAGGTATGGTACATTGTCGTGCTATAGAGATTTAGTGAATTGAGTTTCTATTACTTTTTTGATAAATAGTAGCACATACTTGTCCACTCTTCCGGAAGATTTCTTTTTCATATTTAAAGTGGTAGCAATACTCAGGTTATTAAAATTAACTTTTTGAATTATAATGATAATTATAAATAAGTTTGACCACCACTACATATAAATAATTACAGTAAATATATAAAAGCATAATAATACTTGCGTAAGCGAATTTCGAGAGGATCAAAATATAAATATGTTTTTGAGTCAGACTATTTTTCGTTTATTGTTTTACAACCTTTCTGAAAATCCATTCTCGGAAAGAGTGAAAGTTGGCAGGTATGGTAGCCTATAAAAGAGCGATTTGCTCGTTTAAAACACTATTGAAGGGGAGATTTGTATGCTTAAAACGCTATTGAAGCAGCGATTTGCATATTTGCAACGCTGTTGAAAGAGAGAATTGCTTGTTTACTGTCCTGTCAATTTTATTTACGATATTTGGAAAAAAATTGTAGTGGTAGCTAAGATTATTGTATTATTCTTTATTTTATAAATTTGAATTAAAATGATTTTTTACGCCACTTCTTGTAAATGATTCGAAAGTTTATATAAAAAGTAACTTTTTATTTTAACTCTCTCGTCGTGAGGTTCTAAAATGTTGGCAAAATTACCAAAAATTCTATAAGCTTCAGCTTTTAATTGTCTATCCACGCAATAAAATAGCATAGTATTTGGCATCCCTATGTTTAACACGTTGAGCGCCGCGTCAGTCATCGGTGGCTGACACTGGACTTTCCATTTAGGCCGCGTCTACCACCGGTGGCTGACAATGAAATTACATTTAGTAATTTCATGCCACCGCTTGTTGACACTGACCTTTCACATAGGTCTCGAAAAACATTCTCATTATCTTTAATGCACTGAGAACTTAAAAGCAAGCAAATAATACTAATAAACATATTAAAATTAAGTGATTTCTTAAAATTACAATCAAAACCAAAAGGAATCTAATTAAAATAATTAATATTTTTTAATTCAAACAGTGTAAAAATCTAAAATAAGTGTGGTAACTTACGTTACCGAAAAAGGAATGTCATAAATTTGCAATATGCTTGAAGGCAAAATTCTGTTCTTATACAAATGTTGGATGATTAAGATTACATGTATCATTTTTCTGATATGTTTAAATATTTCTTAAGCCTAGTTTTAAGATTTTATTTTAAAAATTAAATTGAATATAATTTTTTAAATGGGTAACTTACGTTACAGTAACTTACGTTACGAAATTCACTTTGTATCAAACTTTTATTCCAATAATGTACAAATGCAAATTAAGATATTTAAACAGTATAGTGCAAGGGAGAAAAAGTGTACATGAAGCAAATTCAGAAACTTTTGTTTCACACGTAACTGCAAACCTATAAGGTCCTCTGTTATTAACTAGTACAGGGGGTTCAATTCTTTTCACCATGTTTTCCTTCTGGTAGAATATTTCATCTCTTTTTTCTGGCTATTTACAATAGATTCCCACAGCAGCCATTACATTGACTTTAAATTCTTGCTCTTCAACAGACATGTCCTCGTATCTTACCATATATCAACCCCCAGCTTTTATCTTGGATTCATCATTTTCTCTTTTAACATCTTTCACTAAAAAAACTCTTCTGGTATGCCTTCTTGTACTCTTAAATGGTGGATTTGCTTGATGTTTTTAATCTGGGATGCTTTTGAGAATAGACTAGACACTCCGCTCATCTGTTCTAGAGACTCGCACTCATCTATTTTTTCTAAAAATAAAATAAATTTCGAAAGATGCAACATTATGAATTTTGCTGAAGGCTTCCTTAGTCAATCCGAGCTTTTCATGATACTTACAAAAACAAACATTTCTTAGAAATTTGCTACTAAGCAAGACATGCTTTGAACGGAGCTCAAAGAATTTCGTTTTTCCAATTTTGCTTTCTGGATTTTCTTCCATAAACATTTGGTGCATTTCTTGAATTGAATGAAGAAGATGTCGTGCTTTGTACTTTCTTTTTCATACCATTAGCATCTCTAATTATAACTACATCCTTAACTCCTGGTGCTTGTAGTGAGATTTCTCCAATTTTAAAAACATATGAATGCCAACACCCAAATTAATAACTTAATGCAAAGAGTTTTCTCAAAATTAATATCTTAAGGCAGTGGATTATTCATTTAAACTTTGACATTGTAACTGGATACATCTTATTTAGTTTAGATGCCAATTTTCAAGAGAACTCATTTTACATTGGTAACTTACATTACATGCATGTCAGTAACTTACGTTACGCATATTGAATAGTACACAAAACAATAAGTAAGTAATATTTAAAAAGAAAACTATTGCTGCTTATTTAGTGTTAGCCTCTAAGAAAGAAAAAATATTATTTTTACTTTTGTATCACTTAATCTTTTTACACGTAAAAACTTTTTCTAGTTTTCGGTAACTTACGTTACATGCAATAATGTTTATTTGAAATTTATATAATTAAGTGAATTTAACAACAAAAACTTATTTTCACACTGAACTATATTTTTATTAAGTGTAATAAACAATATTTATTCTTTGGAACATTTTGAAATGAAAATAATGTAAACATACTGATTTTTAAAATCTGACCATGTTCTTCACCTAAATCAGAACAAGCAAATGCCAATGTTTAATGGGTTGCCAATACTAAAAAACTAAATTCTCAAAAAAAATTATGATAAATTATCAAACCTCAAAACTTTCTGATTCGGAAAACATTCAAAATAATAACATTATTCTTATTCGAATTTTCCAATGCTTTTCCCCCTTTTCATGGAATTGCCCAACTAGCAAAATCAGTCTAAGTTCTGAATTTAATGCAAATAAAAACTCAACAAATGATGGGAGAAACTAGTTTCAAAATGTACTATCGCAAGAGAAGCGAAGAAAACGAATTTACAAAGAAAGCACTCGATTCTTTAAAGAGATATTAGGCTTACCTCCATAGCGTATTGGCGTCCGTTGATTTTATGCTCTGAGCCTTCCGTTTGAAGGTTTCCCCAATGAAAGTGAAAGCTTTTCAAATTATATCTAACATTGTCGAGATCAATTGATCGCTTAATACCATCTCTTGGCGTAATTTCGACTAAAAAAAAAAAAGACACTTCAATACATTAAAGCAGTGTTTCCCAAAGTGTGGTACGCGTACCCCAAGAGGTACGGGAACAGTGCAGCAAGGGTACGTGTTTTTATGCGAAATATATTCCAACAAATGAAAATTTAAAATTTTTTTCTTTAAAAACAAAGCTAGCCATGGAAATTTACAATAACGTATTTTTTTATTGGCTATTTTTTGCAGAGTTAACAGTTAATAATTAGTGGTGTCAACAACCAGTTGTGACTTTTAACTTTTGTGCAATTTTTTTATAGTAAAAATACATTAATTTCTTATTAGCGGTACACAGCGTTACGAAAAATTTAGAAAGAGCACACAAAAGTCATAAGTTTGGGAAACACTGCATTAAAGTAATCTCGCAGCCACACTGTTAGAATTTCAATTCTGAAATTACAGTAAGATAACAGGTAACGGTCTGTCCATTCCATTAACCATACAGTTTACGGTTAGAAACGTATTTTTTACGGTCTTGAAATCGTTTACAACTGATACGATTAAAAGACCATAAATATTAAATTAAACTGTTTTGGAATCGTTTGCAACTAGCATAGCTTCTAGACCATAAAAATAAAACTTAAGAGAACCACTGGAGCTCTATGGGTGTTGCATCATTTATGCGTGAATTTCATTTCGTTCGTCTTTGGTCTCCGATTGAAGAGTGCAGGACACTAGAATTTTTTTCTATAATTCGAACCTTCGTTCTGGTTTTGCTAGATACGAGAATGACCGATTAGTCCTCTTAGATACAGTATGTACCCAG
Organism: Parasteatoda tepidariorum; assembly: GCF_043381705.1. Classification (NCBI taxonomy): domain Eukaryota; kingdom Metazoa; phylum Arthropoda; class Arachnida; order Araneae; family Theridiidae; genus Parasteatoda; species Parasteatoda tepidariorum. The sequence continues at coordinate 18,937,276 of NC_092212.1, forward strand.
CTAAAATTGCTTCATAAAGTGGGCCTGATGGAATTATAGAATAATCAGTAAACGTTTTTTTCATACTTGACAGTTTCAGTATCATCTTTTTTTACGGTTACTTGATTGTTTTAGGTGCATACGGTAAAAGAACAATTAAATAAATTGCTATTTAACCATTTTAGGGAAGCAAGACGTTTTCGATGTCGAAAAAATGATTTTTTCAACCATATCGACAAGCCATTTTTTCTTAATATTAAATAAATTTTAAAACTTTAAACTTTGCATTTATGAAAACTACATAACAATATCATTCAATAACAATAAAAAGGAATTTAAAATGTTTATAAATTTAATTTTTATAAATATTTGAAAATTTAATGTATATATAATTTTTTTTTAACCGGACATAGCTTTCGGTACGCTCAAAAAATTTTCTACATGAAATATCAACAAAAAATTGGCATACACTCAAGTAAATATGTTAGAAAAATCAGGTGAAATAGTTTGTTTCATAATATGTACAGAATATATTATATATAAGCAAAATAAATGTAGTATTTTTGAAAAAAATGCAAAATTTCGTTCAAATTTTGAAATACTTCCTCTGTATAACAAAATTATAATGAAAAAAATAAACTTTATATAGTTAATTTAATGTAAATAAGGTATATGTACAAGCATAGAAATTTTCATAACTTTACAATGATTTGTTTTTTGTACGAGCGTACCGAAAGTTATGTCTGGTAAAAAAAAAATTATATTTACATTAAATTTTCAAATATTTATAAAAATTAAATTTAAAAACATTTTAAATTTCTTTTTATTGTTATTGAATTATATTAATATGTAGTTGTCATAAATGTAAAGTTTAAAGTTTTAAAATGTATTTAATATTAAGAAACAATGGCTTGTCGATAAGGTTGAGAAAATCATTTTTTCGACATCGAAAACGTCTTGCTTCCCTTAACAAAGACATTTTTAACGGTGCACATAAAATAGGCCTTATCGTTCCGAGAAAAGCTCCCATACCGATCCTTATCCGGAAATGAGAAATAATTGATAATTAATGTAATTTATTTCTAGCCTGTATCCTGTAAAAACAAAATATCACCGACTATCAAGACAAAGTGAATTTTATGCTCAGATAATCCTATTACTACTACTACTGATTGTCCGTATTTAAAAAAAATTGTCGGAACATATGTATCTGTTTAACAAACTTGTGTTTAGTGGTCAGACAAAACTCTTTTAATTCTTTTAATTCTGAAACAACGGAGAATCAATAGTCATTGAAGTCTCTGGTTTCCCTCTCCATGTAACGCAAATCCATCAAAAAGTTCACCACGGAGGCAAATTTCATCTAATACTTGATCTAAGAGTTCCCTTGTCTTCTGGATTGGGTTCAAAATTACAAGGCTGCATAGTTGACCATTGGTAGTCGTAAACTCAAAATTAGGTCAGCTGTTCAACAACGGTTATATAAAAAAATGGATTTTTTAAATCAAGTATTAAAACAACCTAGCCTTCGTGGATGAGTTTTAGATTGAGCTAACCCGCATTTGCGTTACGCGGAGAGGATATTCAGGAAAACCAAGTGGATTCTGAATCATGTTTCGTGTGACACAGAATATTTTATGTAAGCACAGATTAGTCAGACAGATGTAGCACAGAATACGACGCAAACAGTAGTTCTTAGTAGTTCAATACGGAAATAATTTGGAGAACCTTGCAAATAGTTTCAAAATGTGTGGTTTAGATCTGATATTAACCGGTTAACGCCCAGCGTCATATATTTAGGACAGTTCCTTTCTTCAAAAACATTCACTGTGGTGGGAAGTTTTTTTTCAGCATTTTCATTTATCTGGGTGAATTAAGAGTTTCTCAGATGCCACAATGATTTAGTTATTTCTGATTAGATCTAGAATTATAAGTAGCGAGTACCTTTTGATCTATCAAAGACTTTTTGAATGCCCTAACAGTAGAAAAACCAATTAATTTCGAAAATATATTTTACCACTTTTTCCATAAAATCACTTTTTGTATAGTTTCAATAGATAATTTCGGGACAAAACGGGTTGAAACCTGAACTTTCTCATGAGGAGAGCTTTACTGATGGGGAGAAATTGTCAGAAGTGGAAGAAACAGAAACTTAATTAAATACACAAGTGAATTTTCTCGCAGAATCGAATGAAACCAAAATAAAGTTAATAGGATTAATTTTTCACAAGTTGTTGAAGTTTTTACCGTTAAAAAATAAAGTTTTATAGTTATAGTCATCTACTCTTCTGATTTTGCTATATAGACAAGTCAGGCATTTGATTCAGACTATTTTTTTCGATGCTAAATCGAATGAAACTAAGACCAAGCTAATGTAACTAATAGTTTAGAAGTTATACGAGATATAAAGGTTTTATGCATAAAATGTACGATTTTTGTATTTAAACATATAAAAGGACTGACATAAGTGAGACATTGTTTTTTATGCATTTGCTGACGCTAAATATAATAAAATCAAAAGTGAGTTAATATGACAAATGGCCAAGAATTATAAGGCTTTTAAACGTAAAAAGGTATTGAGTTGACTTTTACAGAACCTGTTGTTTATTTTTTAAACTAGGTAAGTAAAACTTTATTTTTCAACCCAGATTAACAACTAATTAAGCAATAATGTTTTCTCCCTTGCTGTTTACAATTTCTCATTCAAGAATTTTAGTACTTAATTGGTAGAAATCGTCAGTTTCGACTAAAAATGTTGAAATTCTACTAAATACCCAGAACGGCATGCCTCTCTTGAGGTTAAAATTTCCATTCTTAAATTGAAATACCAAACACGATTATTTCTTCCAGTTATTTCACCCTCTCTATACACAATACAAATGCCACGAACAGCTTTTGTGGTTTTAGATATCATGATTAAAAACAGGCGAAAAGAGGTATCGAAAATGCTTACATTCCTCGGCTTGGCGTTCCATTTTAATGATCTGAAAATTGAGATAAATCAACTCAAGCAAAAGCGAAACAAAAGCTTAGATTCTGGGAAAGAAAAAGCATTTTCTTTCAAAAGATTTAAGGTTGTTTTTCGAAGGCTCCGTAGTTATATGAAATTATGTTCTTTGGCGATTAATATGCTATTTTCATAATTGCTGTAAGTTTGTAACAGTTGGTCAAGTTTAGCCTATCGATGCTTAGTTTGAAGATGGCGCAAAGCGTGATTATGGAGAAAAGCCACAGTTTTATGAAAATAAAAAGCGTTTGTGGTACAATTTTAAAAATTTTTAAAAACTGAGAATAAGGCAGTGATTTTGATGATTTTCATCTAGGTGGGAAAATGTAGCCAAATTGGCGATTTCTTAAAATTTTTTAAATATTTTTAAAATATTTACGTTATTTGTCTGTTCTAAAGGCCAGATAATTCTTCACTGCAAGATGATAATTCACCACAATCGTTTAAGTGCTAACTGTGGCTTTTTTTAAAATTTTCCTTGGCGTCAGACCTACCTGAGAAAAACCATGTTAAAGCACTATATTTGCAACTTAAAAAGTCATTTTGGTAATTATAATAACAAAAAAAAAATAATTTGGTTGGTTTTAAAAATAGGCGTCTCAATTTTAAAATTTTCTGTACGCATTTTCGATAATAATCTTACTTGTATATCCTTTGTTTTCTATCTTCACGTTGGTAAGAGGAATTTCGTACCCTCTGAGCTTCAAATACTGACGACCTTTTCCCCTATTAACAATGCTTGTAATTATGTTAATTGGTGATTGGCTTTTGCCTTTACAATTATAGTAAGTATCCTTCCAATTCAAAGGACCTATAGAAATAAATACATAGTTATATAATTACACTAATCATATTTCGTTAAGCCTTAGCAATATAATAAGGAGAAATTAGTAGTTAAGAAATAATTTGGGATAAATTCATGACATCTAATATATATAGTTCTCTTACGTGGCTCCCAAATTTTAGCTGTATTTCTTTTCCGCCGGTGGCAACGTTTGCTTTGTTTTGTTTACGTTACTATTTATCTTACACGGCGAATAGACCAATGATTGCCGCTAAAAATGTCACATGCTAAATCTAGCTGAGGTGACTCAACATATAGAGCTTTTGAAAACGGAAACTTAAATAACCAGAGAGCATTAGCTGCGGCAATTTCATACTATTTAGCTAGGCAGAAGCGAGTAGTCTTTGTTTATAGATCTCTATTTTAGTATTTTGTCGAAAGTGCTTTTTTTCACGAATTTATATATTACGAATTTATTTGACGGTTTTCGATTTATATCACGAATTATACTGTAGCACATTTCTAATAGGTTTAACGAATTACATGTCATTTATTTGAATTCAAATTTATTTTAATGACTTAGTATTTACTAAAAAGATGTAATTTTTTTTTAAAAAAAAGTTTTTATATGGATTTGAATGATTGTTTTGAATTCTTAGAATTTTGTGCATTTGCAATGTACCTAAGTTAGCAGGCAGCGAAGCGAGCTTGATTTGCGAAGCAAACCATATAAGATTGCGTAGCAATTTTGGGTGGTTGGCGAGCGTCAGCGTGCAGGGGGCACAACCCACTAGTATTTATAATAATATTAAAATATATATTATTAATTAATATATATTATTAATATTTTTCTATGTTTGAACTACTAAAAAAACTACCATAGAATAGACCCCGATAAGCAAGAAAGTTACATAAAATGCTATAAAAAATTTTTATTATAGAAATTTAATTATAACCATTCGAAAAACTGAACCTTAATAACTCTAATGGCGCATTATAAGTATGAAAGTGAGAATTTATTTTAATTTGGAGACTGAACTTTTTTAAAATGCAGAAAATTTCCGAAATTCGAATACATGTAAGACAATATTTTTAAATACGTAAATTGATTTTGATATTACATTAAAAACTATATCGATTCTAAATTTTGTAAGATATTTTTCCATGTAAAACTATCTGTAAACAATTCTAAACGCAAACCTGTCCAGAATGACACTCCTAAAGTACAGAGCGCAAAAAAAAGGATCACACTGAATAACTTTTGATCTAATGAATGGATTTTCGACTTGATCTTAATGGTTCGAAGGGGTGATCTCAAATATGCTAATTAGTTAGTGCAGACGATATTCTAAGATACAAAATCCGACACAAAAACGCACTTTCTCCAAATGTAAACATACTTTTTTTCGACGGATTCGGATTTCTGACCGCCAAAATGTAGGGGGTAGCCGGAATCTGGAAAATAAAGTTTGGTCAGGAGAGCGCTCTAAATTTTGGTCCCCTTAATGTTAATTTTGCTCTCTGCGTATTATATATATATCTCGAATTATCGAATATCTCGAATTATCGAATATCTCGAATTATCGAATATCTCGAATATCGATATTATCGAATATCTCGAATATCGATATTATCGAATATCTCGAATTATCGAATAACTCGAATATCGATATTATCGAATATCTCGAATATCGATATTATCGAATACCTCGAGAACAATTTAAGTGAATTGAAAACTATTTGCGCCCAATTATAAAATTCGTTTACCCAAAGTTAATTCCATGAAATTAATAACTTTTATTACATATTTATTATTTTACTTAACACTGATAAACAAATTTGAATTGTATGGTATACACTTTGGTGTATCATTTTAAAGAATATAACTTTACACAGCAAAATTTGAGCAAAATAAGCCGAATACTTCTTGAGAAATCGAATTTTAAATATCTTATTTTCTCAAAATTCTATTTCTTTGAATCTATTCAACCAATTTTGATCAAGTTTTGTATTTTGCCATCTAAAATTATGTTCTTTGAAATGATGCAAAAAATTTTATGCCTTACAGTTAAAAGTTTTTTGATCGTTATTAAATAAGATAATAATTGTTTACTATAATTTATTTTTGGCGAGGAATTATCTTAGAATAAACGAATTTTATATTTGTGTGCAAAAAGTTTTCCATTCGCTGAAAAATTTCTCGAGATACTCTGAAATACGAAACATGAAGAGGTCCAAAATTTGGGTGGGTCTTCTGACTAAACTAAAAGGACCATATTTCCCAGATTGTGGCTACCCCTTATATTTTGGGGGCCAGAAATCCGAATCCGTTGAAAAAAAAGGTATTTTATTCAGAGAAAGTATGTTTCGTCACTCAAAATATCTTCTGCACTTATTAATTAGCATATCTGAAAACGCCCCTTCGAGTCATTAAGAGTGTGTCTTAGAAAGTGAAAAACCGGTCATTAGACCATTTTTTCTGGAGTATTGTACATATATGCAGATATAAAAAAAATTTAAACCGTCTAACTTTCGAACTATATTAAATATTGTAAGCCTTCTTTAAAAAAGCTGTTTCTCAATTTATTTAAAAAAAATTAGATTAGATTTTGAATAAATTGCAGTCATAGATACTACTATTTAATGTGGGTTAACTCAACAAGCTTTAATAAGTAAAACGGGGATCAAAATCATCATAATTGTTACATTGGCATCTTTCTATACGTTGCTAAATTTACTTAGACGTTGCTGAAATTTTTTTAGAACAAGGCTTACACACAAATAAGGATAGCTAACCAAAGAAAATAAAAACACTTGTAGTAATTTGAAGTAAGACGGGATGGGATGATGCTCGTTAACTGGAAATAGGTTTCAGACAGGCTGTGGGTTACAAACAGGGCTGAGAGCCTATATATACCAAGACGGAAAAGAGTGAAAATTGGTATGAAAGACATTTAACTATATTATTTTTTTCGACATATATTAAATTTCTGTATCTAATAAGATTATTTTTACAATTTTCAAGATTATAATCATAATAAAACGAGAAAGTTATTTTTGCATAAAAGCTATTTTTATCGTCATTCATAAAGAAATAATTTAGTAAATTTTGGAAAAAATTACCAAGATATTTCAGTTTTGAAATGAAGGCTATTATTATAATTCATCGGAAGAAAAAAGATTGTGGTTTTAGAATGAAATCATATTACCCATGAAAAGGTAATGTAATAGATTATGTATTGTCGACTCGCACAGCTCACGATAATATCATTTAGTAGAAGTTCATTTGCTTTGAAAGGCATAAAAACGAGCAACATAATTATTTACTGTCAGGTATTTTCTATAATCCCCTTCGATTACATTAGAGTGTTAAGATTTAAAAAGATTAAGAGTATTCTATAAGGTTATATCTGGGTTTTTAAAAAAATTGTTTTGAAGCTATTACGCATATTGACATTCTTTATGATCCAACTATGGCAAAAATGCTACACTAACTTAACCTTTTGGAGCATATAAGACACCGGTGTCCCTTTTTATATTCCTATTTTGAAGCTCTAATTGCAAGCAAAAATATATTTTGGTATTTTTTTATTATAAAAAAAACAGTCTATTATATCATTATTATTAGCTATTAAACAGTCAATTATAAAGTCTATCCAAAGTTCTTTAATAAATCAATACATATAGGGGAAGTAAATCGGAAATTGATCATGCTCCGGTGCAGGATAAAATTACGATTTGCAGATGGATGGATGGTGTGTGAATGTGCCATCGCTGTAAAACGGGATGTAACGTATGTAGTCTTCACATCAACTTTAGGGATATTTCCTAGACCGACGCCAATAGCCCACTGTGCAGCTCTAAGGAAGCGTAAATAAAAAAAGTACCAAAGTGTCAAATTTTTGAGGGTAAGACTAAAGATCTTGAATTAAAACTTCGTAATTTAGGAATGAAAACTATTACATTTTTAGGGGTTTACATTATTGTCAAAAAAAGGACAGCAGTTTTTAAGTAAGTCGGCTAGGTGGCCGAGTGGTTAGCATGCCGGACTGCGAAGCCATTGGCTGCGGGTTCGAATTCCGCTCAGAGCATGGATGATTCTCGCTGTGTTGTAGGATGTGTGAATGTGGCCCATACTATGAACGGGTATCTGTGGCGTGGATAATGTCGCTTGCTTTCGAGACTCTGTTACACATGTGCCCGCCGTGCAACCATAAATGAGCAATACTTCCTGCATCTTCTGAGGAGAAGAACGAAAGATCAATGACGAAAAAGTTTTTAAGTAAGTTGGACAACCGGTTTAAATTATTGCAGCTTATGAGATGGTGCATTTCGGGCCATAAGTAAAAGAACAGAAAGAGTAGGGAACTTTAGCATTTAGATTTTAATGTTCCTTGTGATATTATAATAAAGTGTCTCACCATTTGGATAGTAAGGATTATAAGCCCATTGCTTATATCTGTCAGCTGGACATTCTTGAGCGCTTATTCTTGAAATATCTAAAACCAAAATAACAATTATTATGGCATCTAATAGTGTGTTTTCTCAAAGTTAAAGTGATTCCTATTTAAAGAAAAGACAATTGTTATATCACGAACATTACAAAGAGTCGTAACCATACACTGGAAAAATATCGGCAACTACGTAATATTATTTTATATCATAATTTCTTGAACCAGATTTTTCGAAAAATTTCATAGTTAGTAATTAAATTTCTTTCAATTTTTATGAATTTTCTGTTACATTTTAATTCTAGTTGTAGCAAATTAATAATTTGGAGTAACAGTAGTAATTGGCTGTTATTGTAGAATAGTCTGTTTTAGAACTGGGCATCTGAGGCCTAAATGGCCCTTATCCCATTCATCATGAAATATCCCAAAGGCATACCTGCCAACTCTTCCGTATTCTCCGGAAGATTTTATTTTCATATTTAAAGTGGCTGCAATACTCATGTTATTCCAATTAACTTTTTGAATTATAATGATAATTATAAATGAGTTTGACCACCACTACATATAGATAATTACAATAAATATATAAAAGCATAATAATCCTTGAGCAAGCAAATTTTAACAGGATCAAAATGTAAATATATTTTTGAGACAGATTGTTTTTGTTAATTGTATTACAACCACTCTGAAAACTCATTCTCGAAAAGAGTGAAAGTTGGCCGGTATGCAAAGGGACATACATAAGAAAGTTGTATTGGTGGTTCGGAAAAGAACCTGAAATGCGATAAAATAATGAAAGGCATCATGAAAAATGTAGCAGGCTTGATGGTGAGCTTTTTTAGAAGCAAAATTTAAGCCTAGTTATATTTTGAATTATTAATCAAATTTAAAGTGGGTTTGAATATATCCAAATAAATTAAATAACTATACAAATGTGTGGTAATAGGTTTCTCAATTAATTAAGTTTTGTAAAACAAAACAAAAAAAATATTCTAAAAATATTCTAAGAAAATATATTAAAATTTCGACTTCGAATCCCAGCGAGGGCTGGTCGATATGAACACACCGAACTCAGTGCTGGCGTAAAATTTAACGACTGTTCAAAGACAGTTATAAAACAAAATCAACAAATTGAAATAAATAAAAATTTGTTTAGCAGTAAATATAAAATTAAATAAATTTTCAGTAATTATTCAAAACCATGTATAGTGCGCAAACTAAGAAAAAAACGAACGACCTTGAATAACGTTTGATATAATGATTGGACCTTCACATTCTAGGTCTCAATTTTTCGAGGAGGTAACCTTAAATATACTAATTAATTATTGCAGCCGATATTTTAAGTTACGAATAAATCAGACATGGAAACGTACTTTCTTAGAATAAACGTGTACTCTTTTTTCGACATATTTGATTTTCTGACAGGATTCTGAAAAAGAATGGATTGTTGTAATCTGGGAAAAACGGCTCCAATAGTTTGGCCAAAAGGGTGATCAAAAGTTTGAATCGCCTCATGCTAATATTACTTATTTCGTTCTTCATTATGAATGGAGAACTTTTTAAGCAAATTGATAAACTTTTGCACACTCAATTTTAAAATTTTGTTAATCCGAAAGTTAAAATGCAAAATATTTAACAAATATTTATTATTTTTCATTATTTTATTTAATAATAGTGAAAAAAATATTTAGTTGTAAGGTATACACATTTTTACATAGTTCTAAGGAATGAGATTTTCAATCGCAAAATACAAAATTGAGCAAAATCAGTCAAAAATTTCTGAAAAATTGAATTTTAAAAATCAAAATCCAAATCCGTCGAAAAAAATTTTCTTTGTTAATTCATAGAAAGTACGCTTTTGATTCTGATTTCGTAACTTAAAATATCGTCTGGTCTAATTAATTAGTATATTCGAGGTCACAATTAAGATTGAATCCAAGAACGTAAAGATCCGATCATTAGATCAAGCTATTTGGGTGGTCAGTTCATTTTTGTGTGCACTGTAAAATTTTATTTATTTTTTTAGTTTATATCATATTTTACCATGTCAGTCACCAGTGACTGACGCTAAGCGGAAAATTCAGTGTCAGTCACAGGTGACTGACGTGGCGCTCAACATACTAAGAGTAAGAGAAAACAGATGTAAAGAATTAAATACTTACGCAGACAAGATATGATACCCCAAACTATGGTTATCAAAGTCATTAACTGCATGACACTTTTGTTTTCAGTTTATCAATGGGAAATGGAAGAAGTAATCCTTTTGATATAAATTCAAAAACGGTTTTTAAAATTTGAAATGTCTTAGAGTGGACATTTTCAATTCCAAATTGAAACTGCCTTCAATTATAGTTTTCCTTTATACTCAGAAACAAATAGGATGAGTATAATTGCTTCGTATAAAAAAAATCTTTGAATGCCCTTGAATTGAATAGTACCTTCAAAAATAATCAATCAATAAGTCTGTGTGGAAAAATTATAGAAAGCGGTCTTTTTCATCAGGCATTGCAAATAATTGTGAAATATAAATCGTATTTCGAAACTAAATTTTATCATTAAGAACAATTTTAAAAAAATAAATAAAGGAATAAAAATATATTACATTAACATTTTACTCTTGACCGTATAATGATTTAAAAAAATATTTTTAATAAAACGTTAGCTCAATAGTTTACATTTAACTATTTATAATTATCAGTATTTTAATAGAAATACATAAAATAAATTCCGTATTATTTAAAGCCGGATGTTTAAAGTTAAGAAATAATAGCTTTATATTGTTTGTTGTGACCTTCGATTGCTTTTCATGCAAAAATAACTATTAATTTAATAATTATTATCATAAATCAGTTTTTTTTAAAAAATAAAAAAGTCCATATCTCCATTAACATTTCAACTTTGTTTGCGAAATTCAATTGACATTTAAACTAGGTTTATGAAATTTTGTGTAATTATTGCATATATTAATCAAAATAGTTGTTACAAGTTGCAAATTTATTGTTACATTGTTTGGTATAGGGTGTTCAAAAACACTATTTTCAGTGTGTAATTTATTGTCAGTCCCTGAAATCTCTAAAAGCTTTAAATTTCATTGATAAGTATGGAAAACAGCATAACATAAGCACTTCTAAATTTATAAAGTAATTATCTAAGTGTATTTTGAAAAATATTGTAAAATGTGTTAGTACAGAAGTTTTCCCATTATTTTGTCCCGCCCCTGAAGGACTGGTCATCAAACGGTATCACGCTGACAAGGGCTAAATCATCACCTCCTACATCAAAAAGCCTCCACACGGTCTTTTATAAGTAGTCCGAGCAGACTGCTTAAAAAGTGAACCAGTTGTGCGCATGAACCAAAAACCTTTTATAAAAGTAATTGAGAGAAATTTATCATATATATTTAAGAATTGAATTTGACAAGTGAATAAGGCAAACCAATAATATTCATAAATAAAACAAATTTTTAGTTATATATTTGCTACCACTTTCTTATTTTAACTAAATTTTGTATTAAATGACTCGTTCGGAAAGTGGATATCTTACACAGTGGTCTGATCGGACTACCTATAAAAAACAGTGTTGAGGCTTTGGCTAAATACGGCACTCGTAGACAGAGTATATCTCGAGGATGCTTTCTAACGTACTCACAAGTCATCACATGATACAAGCGGTACGATTTCTCGTTCCGCAAAATGGCTTAAGTAAAAAAATTACTTAATAAAATCGAATGATTCGATTCCCCTTCTAAATAAAAAAAGAGAAAAAAATTTTGAACTCAACTTGAGTTAAATACATCTCTGTTTGAGTCATACATTTGCTTTGCATTAAATCGAACTTGAGTTGCAGTTAATTATGTGATACTTAAGTTAATTTTATTCAAGCATTATTTAGTGAGTGGCTACATACCAGTTCGTAAAGACTGTTGAAAATAGATTCCATTTGTTTATAATTTAATTGTGCGTGAGCTGTAACCTAGAATTTGTCTCATTTTATTTTAAAAGAGGAAACGATGTGGATTTTCGGCTGCTATGATGATATGATGGAACAACTTGTATAAATAAAAGTGTTATGTTTTCTTTTATGCTATTCGCAATCGCAACGCTCGAGTACGCCCTCTAGCGGGAGCCTGTAAATATCAGACATTAATTTATCACGTTTTTATTTAGTTCCATAAAAATCATTGGCCATGACGGACGCCATTTTCTTAGCAGCAAATAAAAAT
>NC_092212.1:18951838-18961522 GCF_043381705.1 Parasteatoda tepidariorum
ATTTTCTGAATTCTATATTTCAGTATTCTGAAATAAAAAACACGAATTTGTAAAAAAGAAAATTTTATTCCAGAAACAATTTTTTTATTTTTTTAAATCAGCAGTGGGGACAAGTGAGGGAATGACATATTGGTATATTTTAATTACCTAAAATAAATAAAAAATAAAAATTGATAATTTTATTTTTATTCTCTTGTTAGCTTGCATTCTGAAGGACACTTTCCTTGAATTTTTTTTTCGTAAGCTGTAAAACAAACATAAAATATACTGGGGACATGAAAATGACTGTTTTTGTGAGAATGACCCATATACACAAATCAAGCATTGGATTCTACATATTTTTTTCGATGATAAATTGAATGAAACTAAAACCCAGCTATTGTAACTAATAGTATAGAAATTATACGAGATATAAAGGTTTCGTGTATAAAATGTACGATTTGTGTATTTAAATATATAAAAGGACTGAAATAAGTGAGACATTGTTTTTTATGTATTTGCTGACGCTAAATATAATAAAGTCAAACGTGAGTTAATATGACAAATAGCCAAAAAATATAAGGAACGTGAAAAGGTATTGAGTTGACTTTTCAGAACCCGTTGTTTATTTTTTAAACTAGGGGAAGAGCGGGCAAGATGGACCGCTTAAGGAAACTTGGTTTAAAAAATAATAAACTAGAGCAATTTTATATATTTTATATTGTAAACATATAGTGGGAACATTGCTCTTACATATCTCATACAGAAAATAAATAAGTTATAAAGTTTAGTAATAATAACTTAACATAAACAAAAATAGAACATTGGCCCATCTTGCCCGGGCTACCCGGGCAAGATGGGACACATAACTATATTTCAAAAATCACAGAAATTAATGTCAAAATAAAAGAATAATCGACAAAAAAACGTTCTTAAACATCACAGTTACTGCATAGGATGAGGATAAAACCGGAATAAGCACTGTACACTTCATGAACCCATTCTAAGCAATCTGAAAATAGTCTGTCAATTAATTAATTACAAATTTTTTTTAAATAATTTGTTAAGTTATATTTGCTAGTTCATATTTTTTTTGTTAATATTACCTTATTTTTTATGCTTTTTTCCAAATCTGGAGAGTTTAATTTTTACATTACACTTTTATTCTACTTTGGCTGTCCCATCTTGCCCGGTCCATCTTGCCCGGATAGTACATTTTTTTAAAAAAATATCTGCAAATTTGCTTAAACAAATAAATTTTAATTTACACTACTCTTTATGTTTCTACAATAATAACACTACTGGGCCACAAATTTGAAAAATATATTGCAGTGTATTAGACAAATAATATCAGCATACAAACCTGGAAAAATATTTTAGCACGATGTAAGAAAAACAAAACAATGCTTGCATTTCGGTAACACCTTGTGAGCCGATGAAAAAACTTTTGCGTATTGAGAGCAAAAATTTTTTCTTTCCGAAAACGTACTTTAGATGTCGCTACGGTGAATGCGTTAGGAAAAAAAAAGCGATGTCCAGTCTTGCCCAGTGGTCCCATCTTGCCCGAGCTTCCCCTAAGTAAAACTTTATTTTTCAACCCAGATTAACAACTTATTAAGCAATAATGTTTTCTCCCTTACTGTTTACAATTTCTCATTCAAGAATTTTAGTACTTCGTTGGTAGAAATCCTCAGTTTCGACTAAAAATATTGAAATTCTACTAAATACCCATAACGGGATGCCTTTTTTGAGGTTAAAATTTCCATTCTTAAATTGAAATACCAAACACGATTGTTCCTCTCAGCTATTGCACCCTCTCTATACACAATACAAATGCCATGAACAGCTTTTGTGGTTTTAGATATCATGATTAAAAAACAGGCGAAAAGAGGTATCGAAAATGCTTACGTTCCTCGGCTTGGCGTTTCATTTTAATGATCTGAAAATTGAGATAAATCAACTCAAGCGAAAAAGAAACAAAAGCTTAGATTCTGGGAAAGAAAAAGCATTATCTTTTAAATGATTTAAAGTTGTTTTTCAAAGGCTCCGTAGTTGTATGAAATTATGCTTTTTTGCGAATAATATGCTATTTTCATAATTGCTGTGAGTTTGCAACAGTTACTCATGACTGTTGGTCAAGTTTAGCCTATCTAAAGCCAGCGCTGTCAATGCTCGGTTTGAAAATGGCGCATAGCGTCATTATGAAGAAAAGCCACAGTTTTACGAAAATAAAAAGCGTTTGTGGTACAATTTTTAAAATTTTTAAAAAATTTACTTCAATGCTGCATTATCTGGGATCATAAAATTTTGCAAAAACTGAGAATAAGGTAGTGATTTTGATAATTTTTATCTAGGTGGGAAAATGTAGCCAAATTGGCGATTTCTTAAAAAAGTTTAAATACTTTTAAAATATTTACGTTATTTGTCTGTTCTAAAGCCCAGATAATTCCTCACGGCAATATGATAATTCAAAATAATCGTTTAAGTGCAAACTGATGCTTTTTTTTATTTTCATTGGCGTCAGACCTAGAGGAAGCTCGGGCAAGATGGGACCACCGGGCAAGACTGGACATCGCTTTTTTTTCTATGCGCATTCACGGTAGCGACATCTAAAGTTCGTTTTCGGAAGAAAAAAAATTATTGTTCTCAATACGCACAAGTTTTTTCATCAGTTCACAAGGTGTTACCGAAATGCAAGCATTGTTTTGTTTTTCTTACATCGTGTTAAAATATTTTTCCAGATTTGTATGCTGATATTATTTGTTTAATACATTGCAATAAATTTTTCAAATTTGTGGCCTGGTAGTGTTATTATTGTAGAAACATACTGAGTAGTGTAAATTAAAATTTATTTGTTTAAACAAATTTGCAGATATTTTTTTTAAAAAATGTACTATCCGGGCAAGATGGGACAGCCAAAGTAGTATAAAAGTGTAATATAGAAACTAAACTCTCCAGATTTGGCAAAAAGCATAAAAAATAAGGTAATATTAACAAAAAAAAAACATGAACTAGCAAATATAACTTAACAAATTATTTTAAAAAAAATTATAATTAATTATTTGACGGACTATATTCAGATTGCTTAGAATGTGCTCATGAAGTGTGTAGTGCTTATTCCGGTTTTATCCGCATCTTATGCAGTAACTGTGATGTTTAAGAACGTTTTTTTGTCGATTATTCTTTTATTTTGACACTAATTTCTGTGATTTTTGAAATATAATTATGTGTCCCATCTATGCCCGGGCAAGATGAGCCAATGTTCTATTTTTGTTTATGTTAAGTTATTATTACTAAACTTTATTATTTATTTATTTTCTGTATGAGATATGTAAGAGCAAAGTTCCCACTATATGTTTGCAATATAAAATATATAAAATTGCTCTAGTTTACTATTTTTTAAACCAAGTTTCCTTAAGCGGTCCATCTTGCCCGCTCTTCCCCTACCTGAGAAAAACCATGCTAAAGCACTATATTAGCACCTTAAAAAGTCATTTTGGTAATAATAATAACAAAAAAATAATTTGGTTGGTTTTAAAAATATGCGTCTCAATTTTGAAATTTTCTGTACGCATTTTCGATAATAATCTTACTTGTATATCCTTTGTTTTCTATCTTCACATTGGTGAGAGGAATTTCGTATCCTCTGAGCTTCAAATACTGACGACCTTTTCCCCTGTTAACAATGCTTGTAATTATGTTAATTGGTGATTGGCTTTTGCCTTTACAATTATAGTAACTATCCTTCCAATTCAAAGGACCGATAGAAATAAATACATAGTTATATAATTACACTAATCATATTTCGTTAAGCCTTAGTAATATAATACGGAGAAATTAGAAATTGCGAAAGAATTTGGGATGAACTCAGGAAATATTTATAATAATATTGATATACATATTATTAATTAATATATATATTATTAATATTTTTTTACTTTTGAACTACTAAAAAAACTATCATCGAATAGACCGTGATAAACACGAAAGTTATGTAAAACGCTATTAAATTTTTTTATTGATAACGTATCTAGCCATTATAGAAATTAAATTATAAGTATTCGAAAAATTGAACCTTAATAACTCTAACGGCGCATTATAAGTATGAAAGTGAGAATTCATTTCAATTTGGAGACTGAAGTTTTTTAAAATGTTGAAAATTTCCGAAATTCGAATAGATGTAAGACAATATTTTTAAATACGTAAATTGATTTTGATATTACATTAAAAACTATATGAATTCTAAGTTTTGTAAGTTATTTTTCAGTGTAAAACTATTTGTAAACATTTCTAAACACAAACCTGGCCAGAATGACACACATAGCCTACGTACTGGGCGCAAAAAAAAAAAAAAAAAAAAAAAAAAAANAAAAAAAAAAAAAAAAAAAGAAAAAAAAAACGGACCATACTGAATAACTTTTGATCTAATGAACGGATTTTCGACTCGATATTAATGGCTCGAGGAGGAGATCTCAAATATGCTAATTAGTTTGGGCAGACGATATTTTAAGATACAAAATCAGACACAAAAACGTACTTTCTTCAAATATTCATACTTTTTTTAGACGGATTCGGATTTCTGATCCCAGAATCTGGAAAATAAAGAATCGCTAGTTTGCGCAGGAGGTCCCTTTAATGTTTATTTTGCGTATTGCGCTATATCTCGAGAACTTTTTAAGCGAATTGAAAATTATTTGCACCCAATTATAAAATTCGTTTACCCAAAGTTAATTCAATGAAATTAATAACTTTTATTGCATATTTATTATTTTACTTAACAATGATAAACAATAATTGTAATGTAAATTGAATTGTAAGATATACACTTTAGTGTATCATTTTAAAGAATATAATTTTACACAGCAGAATACAAAATTTGAGCAAAATAAGTCGAATACTTCTTGAGAAATCGAATTTTAAATATCTTATTTTCTCAAAATTCTATTTCTCTGAATCTATTCAACCAATTTTGATCAAATTTTGTATTTTGCCATCTAAAATTATGTTCTTTAAAATGATGCAAAAAATTTTATGCCTTATAATTAAAAATTTTTTGATCATTATTAAATAAGATAATAAATGTTTACTATAATTTATTTTTGGCAACGAATTATCTTAGGATAAACAAATTTTATATTTGTGTGCAAAAAGTTTCTCGCTTAAGTTTAAAGATTCGCTTAAAAATTTCTCGAGATACTCTGAAATACGAAACATGAAGAGGTCAAAAATTTGGGTGGGTCTTCTGACTAAACTAAAAGGACCATGTTTCCCAGATTGTGGCTACCCCTTATATTTTGGGGGCCAGAAATCCGATTCCGGTGAAAAAAAAGGTATTTTATTCAGAGAAAGAATGTTTGTGTCTGATTTCGTACCTTAAAATATCTTCTGCTCTTATCAATTAGCATATCTGAAATCACCCCTTCGAGTCATTAAGAGTGTGTTCTAAAACCCGAAAATCCGATTATTAGGTCAAAAGTTATTAATGGTGGACCGTTTTTTTTTGGAGTACTGTTCATATATGCAGATATGAAAAAATTTAAACCGTCTAACTTTTGAACTATATTAAAATATTGCTAGCTATGCTAAAAAAACTGTTTCTTAATTAATTTTTAAAAAATATTAGTTTAGATTTAAAACCAAATTGCAGCCATAGATACTACTATTTTAGCCCTCTAATGGGCCCTTTATTTCTAGAAAAGGTAAATTAAAGTATTTTTGGAATTGAAATTGTTTTAAGAACAGTAATTGATATGAAAAATGCCATTTTTTGAACTGAAACTCNTTTGGAATTATTAATCAAATAAAAATATTAGTTTAGATTTAAAACCAAATTGCAGCCATAGATACTACTATTTTAACCCTCTAATGGGCCCTTTATTTCTAGAAAAGGTAAATTAAAGTATTTTTGGAATTGAAATTGTTTTAAGAACAGTAATTGATATGAAAAATGCCATTTTTTGAACTGAAACTCATTTAGTTTATAAAAATGCCATTTTTTTGGTGGTAAATTTATTTAACATGACCTATTAGGAACTTACTGACATTTATTTTTCTTTATTTATAAAATAAATTCCTTAAATTCTACAAATTTCAAAAGGAATTATGTATTTTATAGCTTTTATACGTTTTTTTAAAGTGACAAATGGTTACCAATTTTATTCAAACTCAGTTCAAGAAAGCTGAAGTTATTGAAAAATGGAAACCTAAATTAGAAGTGGTAAAACGTGGTGGTAAGTATACTGACCACGGCCTTCAAAAGGGTTAACTCAGCAACCTCTAAAAAGTAAACCGCGGATCAAAATCATCATAATTGTTACATTCGCGTCTTTCTAGACGTTGCTAAATTTTGCTTCATTTATTTAGACGGTGCTGAAATTTTTTTTTAAAACAAGGCTTACTCACAATTAAGGATAACTAACCAAGGAAAATAAAAAACACTTTGAAATGTGTAGTTAAATGAAATAATACGGGAAAATGCTCATTAACTGACAGGCTGTGGTTTACAAACAGGGCTGAAAGCCTACATGTACCAAGACAGAAAAGAGTAAACAATGGTACGAAAGATATTCAATTATAACATTTTTTTCAAGAAATATTAAATTTCTGTAGCTAACGAGATTATTTTTACAATTATGGCATATAATAAAACGAGAGAGACAGTCTTATTTTTTTTTATCGTCATTCATAAAGAGGTAATTTAGTAAATTTTGGAAAAAATTACCAAGATATTTGAGTTTTGAAATGAAGTCTATTATTATAATTCATCAGAAAAAAAGATTGTGGTTTTAGAATGAAATCATATTATCCATGAAAAGGTAATGTAATAGATTATGTATTGTCGACTCGCATGGCTTACGACAATATGATTTGTAAGAAGTTTATTTGCTTTAAATGGCATAAAAACTAGCAACACAATTATTTACTGTCAGGTATTTTCGATAATCTCCTTCGATTACGTTAGAATGTTAAGATTTAAAAAGATTAAGAGTACTACAAGGAAATCATAAAAAATATCCGGGTTTTAAAAATTTTATTTTGAAACAATTACACATATTGACATTCTTTATGAACCAAATATGCCGAAAATGCTTCACTAACTAAACCTTTTGGTGCATATAAGAAGTCGGTGTCCATTTTTACAATATATTCATATTCTGAAACTCTAATTACAAGTAAAAATATATTTTGGTATTTTTTAATTATAAAAAAACCCAGTTTATTTGATCATTATTATTAGTTATTTACCAGTCTATTATAAAGTCTATCCAAATTTCCTTAATAAATCAATACTAATAGAGGTACTAGATCGGAGATTGATCAATGCGTCCTACAACTGAAAGCCCCCACACTGTTTTTCATAGATAGTCCGATCAAACCACTGTGAAGGATATCCACATTCCGATCGAGTCACTTAATACAAAATCTAGTTAAAATAAGAAAGTGGTAGCAAATATATGACTAAAAATTTGTTTTATTTATGAATATTATTGGTTTGCCTTATTCACTTGTCAACCACTACAGATTCAATTCATTTTATAAGATGAATTTATAAGATGAATTTCTCTCAATTACTTTTACAAAAGGTTTTGGGTTCATGCGCACAACTGGTTCACTTTTTAAATAGTCTGCGCGGACTACCTATAAAAGACTATGTGGTGGCTTTTTGATGTAGGAGGTGATGGATTGATCATGCTCCGGTGTAGGATGAAATTACGACTTTCAGATGGATGGATGGTGCGTGAATGTACCATCCCAGTAAAACGAGATGTAACACATGTAATCTCCAAATCATCCTTAGGAATGTTTCCCAGACCGTCGCCAATAGCCAACTGTGCAGCTCTAAGGAGGCGTAAATAAAAAAGTACTTAAGTGCCAAATTTTTGAGGGTAAGACTACAGATCTGGAATTAAAACTTCGTAGTTTAAAAATGAAAACTAGTACGTTTTTATGGGTTTACATAATTGCCAAAAGAAGGACAGAAGTTTTTAAGTAAGTCAACTAGGTCACCGAGTGGTTAGCGTGAAGGACTGCGAAGCCATTGGCTGTGGGTTCGAATTCCGCTCAGGACATGGATGTTTCTCGTTGTATTGTCCTCTGTTGTGTGAATGTGGCCCATACTATGTGAGCGGTGTGAAGATAGAAGTGAATAAGAAAGAAATTTTTAACTAGAATAGAACCATCATTTTCCTACTCAATCAACGGAATAGGGTTGCACGCTGTAGCAAGATGTGACGCATAGATCGGTTGGGTTACCATATTCTTAATTTTGCGGTTTTCAGAGAGCTTATTCTCGACCGCGCCAAGCGGTGCCGAAACCGTGAGCATTTCCGTGAGTGCGAACGGGTATCTGTGGCGTGGATAATGTTGCTTGCCTTCGTGACTCAGGTTCACAGGTGCCCATCGTGTAACCATAAATGAGCAATACTCCCTGCGTCTTCTGAGGTGAAAAACGAAAGATCAGTGACTGCCGTTATTAGAAAAAAAAAAGTTTTTAAGTAAGTTGGACAACCGGTTTAAATTATTGCAGCTTATGAGATGGTGCATTTCGGGCCATAAGTAAAAGCACAGAAAGAGAAGGGTACTATAGCATTTAGATTTTAATGTTCCTTGTGATATTATAAGCCCATTGTTTATATCTGTCAGCTGGACATTCTTGAGCGTTTATTCTTGAAATATCTAAAACCAAAATAACTATTATTATGGCATCTAATAATGTGTTTTCTCAAAGTTCCTACTTAAAGAAAAGACAACTGTTATATAACGAACATTACAAAGAGTCGTAACCATACACTGGAAAAATACCGGCAACTACGTGAAGGGATTTAATCTTAGACCATGTCAACCTTATAGTGGTAGATACGCCATATGTGTAATTTATTATATCAAGCCATATTATTTTATATCATAATTTCTTAAACCAGATTTTTCGAAAAATTTCATAGTTTGTAATTAAATTTCTTTCAATTTTTATGAATTTTCTGTAACATTTTAATTCTAGTTGTAGCAAATTAATAATTTGGAGTAGCAGTAGTAATTGGCTGTTATTGTAGAATAGTCTTTTTTAGAAGCAAAATTTAAGCTTAGCTATATTTGGAATTATTAATCAAATTTAAAGTGGGTTTGAATATATCTAAATAAATTAAATAACTATACTAAACTGCAATGTTTCTTGACAATGGAGAAATATACTGAGGGCAAACGAGGAAAATAGTTCCCGGCGCGATGTCTGTATTTCGAGGTAAATTACGCATTTCACAATAGTAATATGATAAGTTATCTTAATCCACACATATATAGCGTTAATTTGTCATAATTTTCTTAAAATTTTATATATTTTCAAATTTACGAGCGGCGCATCGCGGAATGGTATCTTTATTTAGAATTGAAGGCGTTAGCCAATGAGAGCTTACGATCAACTGATCCCGCCAAAGCGCTTTTAGGGAGAGCTTTTGGCGTGTAATTTCGCGCGCGCTTTATTGCATATTATCTTCAATCTTTTGCTGTGCTGTAGTTTATTTTTTATCGTTTGAGAGACCAACTTTTTTAAAAGCTAATATATCGTTATTATTCTACCTATTCGTTAATTTCGTTATTATTAAAATAATGGAATCTACTAAGTTGAACTACCGTAAACCGGGGCGAGTCTACCCATCCAGGGGCAAGTCTACCCATTTCAATTTTATTTAATTTTCACTATTTTAAATT
>NC_092212.1:18962022-18973176 GCF_043381705.1 Parasteatoda tepidariorum
TATTTTAATATTATTATAAATATTTCATGAGTTCATCCCAAATTCTTTCGTAATTACTAATTTCTCCGTATTATATTACTAAGGCTTAACGAAATATGATTAGTTTAATTATGTAACTATGTATTTATTTCTATAGGTCCTTTGAATTAGAAGGATAGTTTCTATAATTGTAAAGGCAAAAGCCAATCACCAATTAACATAATTACAAGCATTGTTAACAGGGGAAAAGGTCGTCAGTATTTGAAGCTCAGAGGGTACGAAATTCCTCTCACCAACGTGAAGATAGAAAACAAAGGATACACAAGTAAGATTATTATCGAAAATGCTCACAGAAAATTTCAAAATTGAGATGCATATTTTTAAAACCAACCAAATTAATTTTTTGTTATTATGATTACCAAAATGACTTCTTAAGTTGCAAATATAGTGCTTTAACATGGTTTATCTAAGGTAGGTCTAACGCCAAGGAAAATAAAAAAAGCCACTGTTTGAACTTAAACGATTATTTTGAATTATCATCTTGCAGTGAAGAATTATCTGGGCTTTAGAACAGACAAATAACGTAAATATTTTAAAAGTATTTAAACTTTTTTAAGAAATCGCCAATTTGGCTACATTTTCCCACCTAGATGAAAATTATCAAAATCACTGCCTTATTCTCAGTTTTTGCAAAATTTTATGATCCCAGATAATGCAGCATTAGAGTGAGTTTTTAAAAGTTTTTAAAATTGTATCACAAACGCTTTTTATTTTCATGAAACTGTGGCTTTTCTCCATAATCACGCTTTGCGCCATCTTCAAACTAAGCATTGACAGCGCTGGCTTTAGATCGGCTAAACTTGACTAACAGTCATGAGTAACTGTTACAAACTCACAGCAATTATGAAAATAGCATATTCATCGCAAAAAATCATACTTTCATACAACTACAGAGCCTTTGAGAAACAACCTTAAACCATTTGAAAGATAATGTTTTTTCTTTCACTGAATCTAAGCTTTGTTTCCTTTTTGCTTGAGTTGATTTATCTCAATTTTCAGATCCTTAAAATAGAACGCCAAGCCGAGGAATGTGACTATTTTCGATACCTCTTTTCGTTTGTTTTTAATATCTAAAACTACAAAAGCTGTTCGTGACATTTGTATTGCGTATAGAGAGGGTGCAAAAGCTGGAAGAAACAACCGTGTTTGGTAATTCAATTTAAGAATGGAAATTTTAACCTCAAAAGTGGCATCCCGTTCGCGTATTGACAAAACATACCGTAGATAATGAACTTGGCGATTGCAGATGGAATTGGCGATGGATTACGCGTAAATGTGGTGGGAGAACGAAATTACATTAACCTAAACAGTGTAATTCGATATTCTTTTTCTCCTCCTCGACTAGCCATGATGAATAAAAATAACTCATTAATTCTTTTTAGAAGAGAATTAAAAAAGAAAATAACCTTTTTATTGTCAGGATCACTTTACAAATACACTGTATTCATATTTTATTAAACGCTATAATTTATATTTTATAAAACGATCTAGTTTTTTGATATAACAGATTCAATTTTTTAATTTTTTTTACAAGAATTGTGTTTGCGAAGAAATAAAAATAATTTATTAATGAACCAATCACAAAAAATAACGTAACATTTTAATACTATGTTTTATTGAAACGCTATTTTGAAGAATTAATTCTATTTAACTTTTATTGTAAGAAAACATAACCTGTTTTATTTTAGTGATATTTTCTATGAAATCAATATTCTCTATAAAAGAATAATGTAAGCTTTTTTATAAAGATTATTTTTTTAGAAATTAACAAAGACATATTATTTACTAGAAAAAAAATAGAGTATTCAAAAATGTTATCACGCTTTAAAGTAATAGTTTCTTGTAAACGAAATAATCAATATTTTTAAAATAAAGTTTGAAAGCGTTTGTTTCATTACTAGAAGCATTCATTATAAAAAAAATATATATTAAATTACTTTTTTGCATAATTTTATGAAATAACTTTTTTTTGGAATGAGATGAGATTTTAAACTTTGTGAAAAATTGATTCAATTCCTTAATATATATAAAAGTCGGTAAATACTTCATTCATTATGGAGGTCATAGATAACTTGATACCTTTTCAATATAAGAATAATAAATGCAATTAATAGAAAATGCACAATTTTAAAAATATATTTTATTTACACGCATTGCGTACAGGTTATAATGCAACTATCATACGTAACATAAATTTATAGATTCCTAAATACTGTTATATGAGTTTGGTAATTAAAAATATAATTAAAAAATAACATAATTAAAAAAATATTTATATTTAGCGTCAGCAAATACATAAAAAGTAATGTCTTACTTATGTCAGTCCTTTTATATGTTTAAATTCAAAAATCCATAGTTAATTCTGAAATTTCGAAGGGGTGGAAGATTCCTCCCAGCCATCACTGATATGCGGGCAAAAAGCCAGGTTCTTCATTCGCCCTCAATTGCGACAGAGCTTCTAAAACCGCAATTTCCGGATTAGCAAGTGGTCACATAAAAAGTCTCTTGTTTTTCGAAGACAGGAGAATCTTCGAGATCTGCTCCAAATGTCAAACTGAGCAGGCTTCTCCCGAACACATCCTGAACTGTTTGGGACTTTCCAGAGAGGACATATACTCATCCCTCTTTTGGTCTTCGATTTTCTTACGATCAACGATGTGATGGACCTTGTCTGACTTCATCAGGTATTTGGAGAATAAGTCACAGCAACACAACAATTACAAAAATCGTACATTTTATACATGAAACCTTTATATCTCGTATAACTTCTAAACTATTAGTTACATTAACTTGGTTTTAGTTTCATTCAATTTAGCATTGAAAAGAATATCTAGAATCCAATGCTTGACTTGTCTATATAGCAAAATCTGAGGAGTAGATGGCTATAACTATAAAACTTCATTTTTTGACGGTAAAAACTTCAACAACTTGTGAAAAATTAGCCCTATTGACTTTATTTCGATTTCATTCGATTCTGCGGGAAAATTCACTTATGTATTTAATAAAGTTTCAGTTTCTGCCACTTTTGACAATTTCTCCCCATCAGTAAAGTTCTCCTCATGAGAAGGATGAAAGTTCAGGTATTAATATCAGATCTAAACCACACATTTTAAAACTTATTTGCAAGATTCTCCAAATTATTTCCGTATTGAACTATTAAGAACTACTGCTTGTGCCGTATTCTGTGCTACATCTATCAGACTTGTATAATCTGTGCTTACGTAAAATATTCTGTGTCACACGAAACATGGTTCAGAATGCACTTGGTTTTCCTGAATATCCTCTCCACGTAACGCAAATGCGGGTTAGCTCAATCTAAAACTCATCCACAAAGGCTAGTTTGTTTTAATACTTGATTTAAAAAATATTTTTTTATTTATAACCGTTGTTTAGCAGCTGACCTAATTTTGAGTTTACGACTACCAATGGTCAACCATGTAGCCTTGTAATTTTGAACCCAATCCAGAAGACAAGGGAACTCTAGATCAAGTATTGGGGGTAAATTTGATTTCGTGGTGGACTTTTTGATGGATTTGCGTTACATGGAGAGGGAAACCAGAGACTTCAATTACTATTGATTCTCCGTTGTTTCAGAAAAGAAATTCCTATGGGTAGCAAGGGTAATAATTTTATATTTTAATAATTTAGAATTAAAAGAATTTTGTCTGGTCACTAAACACAAGTAAGTTAAACAGATACATATTTTTTTCAAATACGGACAATCAGTAGTGGTAGTAATAGGATTATCTGAGCAAAAAATTTACTATGTCTTGATAGTCGGTGATATTTTGTTTTCGCAGGATACAGGCTAAAAATAAATTATATTAATTATCAATTATTTCTCATTTCCGGATAAGGATCCGTATGGGAGGTTTTCTCGGAACGGTAAGACCTATTTTATGTGCACCGTTAAAAATTTCTCTGTTAAAATGGTTAGATAGCAATTTATTTAATTGTTCTTTTCCCGTATACACCTAAAACAATCAAGTAACCGTAAAAAAAAAAGATGGTACTGAAACTGCCAAGTGTGAGATAAACGTTTATTGATTATTCTATAATTCCATCAGGCCCACTTTATGAAGCAATTTTCTTACCTACATCTGGGTACATACTGTAGCTAAAAGGACTAATCGGTCATTCTCGTATCTGGCAAAACCAGAACGAAGGTTCGAATTATAGAAAAAATTCTAGTATCCGGCACTCTTCAATCGGAGACCAAAGACGAATGAAATGAATTCACGCATAAATGATGCAGCACCCATAGAGCTCCAGTGGTTCTCTTAAGTTTTATTTTTATTGTTCAGAAGCTATGCTAGTTGCAAGCGATTACAAAACAGTTTAATTTAATATTTACGGTTTTTTAATCGTATCAGTTGTAAACGATTTCAAGACCGTAAAGATAAAACGTTTCTAACTGTAAACTATATGGTTAATAGGATGGACAGACCGTTGCCTGTTATCTTACTGTAATTTCAGAATTGAAATTCTAACAGTGTGGCTGTGCGATTACTTTAATGCAGTGTTTCCAAAACTTATAACTTTTGTGTACCCTTTCTAAATTTTTCATAACGCTGTGTACCATTAATAAAAAATGAATGTATTTTTTACTATAAAAAAATTGCTAAACTAAACTCTGCAGCGCGACAGCCCAAGTGGGCCAAGGCCTACTGTGCCCATCTCAGTTCTCTTGACCTTGGGCTCTGGGGTGCAGGAGCAGATGTTCCGGTCAGGTGGTCAGCGGAACCCCCAGTGTTTAGTTCCCAAGCATGCTTGGTACTCATTTATCGACCCACTGAAGGGATGAAAGGCTGAGTCAACCTTGNTTGGAATATATTTCGCATAAAAACACGTACCCTTGCTGCACTGTTCCCGTACCTCTTGGGGTACGCGTACCACACTTTGGGAAACACTGCTTTAATGTATTGAAGTGTCTTTTTTTTTTTAGTCGAAATTACGCCAAGAGATGGTATTAAGCGATCAATTGATCTCGACAATGTTAGATATAATTTGAAAAGCTTTCACTTTCATTGGGGAAACCTTCAAACGGAAGGCTCAGAGCATAAAATCAACGGACGCCAATACGCTATGGAGGTAAGCCTAATATCTCTTTAAAGAATCGAGTGTTTTCTTTGTAAATCGTTTTTATTTGCATTTAAATTCAGAACTTAGACAGATTTTGCTAGTTTATAAGTGGTTTAGCATGACCTATCTGAAAAAAGTGGTGAATTATATATGCCTACAAATTATTTAAAAATAGTGGTGGATATAAATCTACTAAATTGAATTTATTAAACGAAGAATCACGATAGTTAAGTAAATTTTGAATAAATTTTCTGCGATTCCATAAAAGAGTGTAAATTTTATAGTTCTATATCATGTTATACACTGTCAGCCAGCTGTTTTTCGCGACCTATGTGAAAGGTCAGTGTCAACAAGCGGTGGCAGACGCAGCCTAAATGTAATTTCATTGTCAGTAATTCTCTATATTCTACAAGTTTAATAAAACTTTAGCAGAAAGCGAATCAGTTGGCATCCCTGTATCGTTGAAGTTAAAGTCAATTCTAGAATTTTCAAAGCTCAAAATTGATGATTTGTTAACACGTTGAATGCTACGCTAATTTTACATGGCTTGCCCGTCTGGCCACACGGTAAATAATTATATCACGGAAAATAAACTAAATTTCCAAGTATTAGACAGATTTTACAAGTTTTTTAAAATTTTTATCTTGATATATCCATAGAAAGTGGTGAATTATATAACTCTATGAATTATTTAGAAATAGTGATGGATAAAAATCTACTAAATTGAATTTATTAAACCAAGAATCTCAATTAATAAACTACCACTTGAAAATATTTATTCGCTTTCCGGAGCAAGTTGGCATCTCTGTGTATATAAATAAAACTATTTTTGTGTGCTCTATATGGCATTAATTTCTTCAAACCATTTTAGTAGCGATAATGACATTAAAAAAATTAAAAATCTACTTGAATTATGTGTTTCTAATAATCTTAGCTTCGCCGGTCACCGGTGACCCCCATGGCATTCAATATATCAAAATTTGAGCAACTAAACATTTCAATACCATATTATTTTATGATTATTAGTTAATAATATTAGTGAAATAATAGATTTAGTTAGATAATAATAATGCATCATTTTTATTTAATGGCGCGTACTTGAGTCTATTTCTCATTGGCCTCAGAAATGCCAGAATTGATACTCTCTTATCGTTATCCAGTGGGCAACGAACAAACCCGTTTATAGGGAGAATAACAATCACACTGAAGAGAAGATATACATCACAGAGAGAGATAGTTACATCCATGCCTACGCTGGGATTCGAACCCACAACCACTGGCCCCGTCGTCCAGAACAATAACCACTAGACCAGTGATCGGCTTTAATAATGCATCATACATTATGAATAAAATAATGCTTACATTAGTTTGAATAGCACTTTAAAGTACTCGGAGTGCTTAAGATTAAACTGAAGACCTTAGTCGAAACACCAGTGACATTTTCAAGGCGGCTATAATCTGGATAAGAAGAAAAAAGTGATAAGAAAATCGTTCTGTTGGAGAGTTATTAGAATGCAGGACTAATAATTCACTGCCTTATTAAATTTACCACTACCCAATTTGAAAAAAAAACATTTCAAGATGCTCAAAGCTAAAGTGAATTAGTTATGTTGAAATTAAAATGAGAGTTAAAACAATTCTGTTACATTAAGAAATAAATAATAATAAATAAGAAATAACAGTAATTAGAAATATCAGTTATAAGAAATAACAGTTTTTAGAAATAACAGTTATTAGAAATATCAGTTTTTAGAAATAACAGTTTTTAGAAATAACAGTTTTTAGAAATAACAGTTATTAGAAATAACAGTTATTACAAATAACAGTTATAAGAAATAACAGTTATTAGAAGTAACATTTATAAGAAATAACAGTTAACAAAAATTAAATAAGAAATAACAGTTAAGAGAAAAGTTATTGTAAATATGGATAGCTGTATTCAAAAGCATGCCTTACACTTTGTACTCGGAGTACTTAAAAATGCTATTTAAACATATGCGAGAACTAAATTATTTAAAATATACAACACAATAATTATATCTGACAATTAACAATCATAAATTAATGTGGTTACCATATATGAACACATGAAAAAAAATTTGAATTTCGGGGTGGGTTATTGTGTCATCAGAAAGGACATCGGAATGTAAAGGGTTAAGAAAATTTATTTGCAACATTAATATTTGGACTTCTTTTAGTTAAATTTGATTTATTTCCAAACAGGTTCATTTTGTACACAAAAACGATCAAGGTAAACTTGCAGTTATTGGTGTTTTATTTCAAGTAAGTTTTTCATAAAATATTAAATGTTCAATATAATTATACTTCAAAAATAGCAGTCGTTTATTTTAAAATAAATTATCAGCCGTTTTATAATAACACAAAAATATAACTTGTGGCTCGCGAGCACAGTTTTCTGACAGCTGGTTTGGACCAACTAGTTTTTATGTCTAAGACTATATAACCCTTTCATTATGGCAGTCCACTCCGCTGAAGTGACGTCATTGTACCGTGCCGCCATCTGTCTGTAAATTGATGGTCAGATGTTTGGAGATTTAAGACGATGTTTGGATATTTTGCAAGCATTATAAATAACAATGAAAATTTTAATAAATTAGAAATATCTTACTAATTCAAATTTTGTCTTCTTTTCCACTTTCTATTTCGGTTTTACCTCCCAATCTATAAATCGAAGGAGAATGTCAATCTTACTTACAAAACTATTAAGAGCATTCGAAATATACTTTTCGTGGTTTTTAGTCCAATATGAGCCGTTGTGGCTCAAGGGATAGAGCATTAGCCTTCCAATGAGGAAACCGTGTACGAATCGCATTGATGGCTGGGCGATAAGAATTCCACAACCGGCTCGCACCTACCACAAAAATGAAGCAAAATATCCTCAGTGGTAGACGGATTGTGAGTTAGAGTTCTTTTGTTGTTAGGATGACCGTGGGAGGTTTTCGTGGTTTTCCTCTCCATACTACGCAAGTTAGTTTCATCAAAAAGTTCTTCATGAAGTCAAATTTCTCCCAATACTTGATCTAGGAGCTCTCTTGTCATCTGGATTGGGTTCAATATTGCAAGGTTATGGAGTTGAACAATAGTGGTCGTAAATCCAAATCTAGGTCTGCTGTTCAACGACGGATATAAAATAAAAATTTATACGTCAATGGAATATTAGCCTGCGGCAATTTGCTCTGGTTATATAACGATAAATATAATACCGGCAAAATACAGCCCTTGTACACTACAGGGCCTCTCGTTGATGTGAGCTGAATACGGCACTCGTAATGAAAAGGTTAACAATTTCCAGAGCAGAAAATTTCGATCGAAAATTTTTTGTCAGACAGCACATTATCAAATGCAACCTAAGCGAGCCTTCAGTTCGAACCTTATTATTATTATTTTTTCAATTCTGCTTATAATAAAAAGTAATGTTTGAGTTTCGTGGTTTACAATCTGACAAAAATGTGAATATTATTTTTTGCAATACTTAGCGAAAGGTAATCGGAAGTTCAGACACATAGGTTTAAGAAACTATGGTATTTTTTCCCTAGTAAACCCCTTTTGTTACTTCATCAGTGGCAATGCGCAACTAATCCATATCGAATGAGTGAATTTATCATCGTTGAATTCCGTAGCCACATACTTTTGAACTCAAATCAGACGAAAGGTGAACTACTAAATGAAACTAAAGGACATTTGTTAGAACTTTTTGGCGGAAAACAAAATCGCATTTACGTTACATGATTTAGTGAACCATGAAAATCTTTTGTGGTTAGCCCGAGAGTTAAAATACTTTCACTCCTAATGTGTCTCTCACTGGGAATAATTGGAAAATAGGGAGCGAGTGCACAAACTTTTCGGTTAAATTATACTCATGTCCATAAATTACGAATATTTCAGAATCACACAGAAATTGAACACTGAAGTAAAAATATCCCACACATCTTCACGAATAATATGCAAATTACAGGAAACCACCAAATGATGCTGATAGTACGTCACAATGATGAGAGTTTAAGAGAGGGTTATGTAAGGAATGATAGGAACCAAGTAAAATTGTTTACAAGCGTTTTGTAAGCCACTCAGTGCCATAACTGAATAAAGGAACACAGAGGAAGCATGTCGGTGATTTTTTAAGTGGCAGAATTATCGGCAGTCTGGATAGTGGGTGTACTCAGATGGAAGTAATGGAGAAACTTGGAATTGCCCAAAAGTGTCATCTCTAGGCTTTGGCAACGAGTCCAAGACGATGGATTGTCAGTAGACGTTATAGTTGCCTCTGAGTTTCAGCACCGGATGAAGACGAAAGATGGGGCACAGTATACGACCTGTCTCCTCGAATATTTGCAACGATGGGTACCACAATTTCAAAGCAAACCATGTATCGACGGTCGCCTGCGGTTAGGATGGAGTAAAGAACACGCAATGTGGACATCATCACATAGTGAGATGCTTTCCGACTAGTCTAGGTTTAGCTTTAAGTCTGATTTACGTCGGATGTTCACCAGGTATCAGCTACCACCAAGACAGCACCATTGAATGATACCGGCGATGTTGCGAGATTATTCGTTTAGGGTGGATACATACTGGGCTCCAGAACAGATCTGCATGTTCATATCGGAACCGTGACTGGCTGAAATTATCGGGACATCATTCTAGAACAGCACGTACGTTTGTTTAGAAAAATTTGTGTTTACCGATGATAACGTTCGTCCTCACAGAGCAAACAGCTTAAATGAATGCCTTCAATCTGAGGATATTACCCGTATGAAATTGCCATCATTCTTACCTGATTTAAATACGATAGAGCATATATGGGATATGCTTGGCCGACAAGTTGCAATCCATCTACCATCTCCTACATATCGCTGGTTCAAAGTTAAAACGACACTTCTGCACTCACTTCTCATTCAAATAACATGAGAAGTGAGTGCAGAAATGTCGTTTCAACTTTGAACCAGCTATATGTACCGGAACTTTGGAGTGTAGTACTTGCTGAGTAATCTTCCTCAAAATCTGCTCGATAATTTAGTACATGCTTAGGATTTGTACTGCTTATATTTCATCGTATGCAAGATATACAATGCATGGAAAATATATATCGCATGGAATATACACATCATACCAACCAAGTAATATTACGTTTTTGTAAAAGTAATATTTTTATAATTGCTCCAAGGAGCAAAAATCGTAGTTTTTATGAATTATATCATGCACACGCCATATTTTTTGCTCTTTATCATTTGGTTAATAAGTGGGTTTTATGATTAAGTCACGTTTGTTTTGTTTTTGAGCTTTTATTTGCCTGGACTGGCATTATCCTTAACTTATGACCATAAGAGTATTTGCATTTTAAATTATAAGATTTCATAAAACCAAATTTTTGACTATGTTATGAAAAGTCTAAGTGATAAATTGCTACAGAATGCCAATTCT
This sequence comes from Parasteatoda tepidariorum, assembly GCF_043381705.1. Classification (NCBI taxonomy): domain Eukaryota; kingdom Metazoa; phylum Arthropoda; class Arachnida; order Araneae; family Theridiidae; genus Parasteatoda; species Parasteatoda tepidariorum. The sequence continues at coordinate 18,972,586 of NC_092212.1, forward strand.
CTAATGAAAAAAAAAATCAGAAGACATCATTCTGGCGCTATTTATCACTGACCTTCCTTAAAGTCTGGTAAAAATAATCAATCCTTAAATTCATAGGTTGTTTCTGCAGATATTTGTTTTATTTTAAATAAATACATAAATAACTTCTTTACTTAGAAGAGCAATGTAAAAAATCTAGCTTTAAATGTAATTTTATCTGCAAGGGATGAATATCTGTATAAAGATGAAATATTTGAAGGAAGTATAAGGCAAAAGGGGAAGATGGCTAAAATATATCTGGAAGATCTTGTTGACAATGGGTGTCCTCTTTATCGCAACAGTGGATCCTTGACTACGCCACCCTGCACAGAGAATGTCACATGGTTGGTTTGCAAAACAATTAAATACGTTAAGAGATCTCAAGTACGTACTTCTTTTCCATAATGGATAAAAAATTTCTTAACTAGAGCTTTCAAACGGAAAATTCTATTTTTCCATATAATTCTTTAGTGGCAGTTAAATTATAACTAAGCAGGGACCGCGGAACAAGGGGGCAGAGGGGAATTTAGCTCCTTCACATTTTAGAAATTATTAACATTTTATAAATATATA
>NC_092212.1:18975888-18984786 GCF_043381705.1 Parasteatoda tepidariorum
ATATATATATATATATATATATTGAATTAAATGTGTTAAAAATATATTCATTTCTTTGGGACAAAGTCTGTATTATTGTGATTATCATTTTTTTTAAACAAGTTTCATATTAAGATTATATCTGCACATTGATGTTAATTTCTGACAATTTTGGCTCATTTAGAGAACAAATAGGACATAGAAGGAACTGTAGTCAACGAAAAAAAGTGACATTGATATTGACACACTGCTTATTCTGCATTTAAGAAAATTAATTCTTTTCGATGATAACAGTTAATATTCAGTTTAATATTGAAATATATGAAATCAAAGCATTCTTGGTTTTGCGAAGCAAACCAAGCAAGAATTGCGAAGCAATTCTCCGGGGGTTGGCGAGCGTCAGCGAGCAGGGGGCGGAGCCCTCTAGTTATACTAAAATAATGGATAGGATAAAATTTACCATTGTCTGGTTTTTTAAGAAGAACTGCTCCGAAACCAAAACTACTAGCCTCAGTGTGGAGCTCTAATTCAGAATTTTGTCTATATAAATGAAGGACTGGGCCATTCGTTAAGGCTATCTTGAGCTTTTGAAAAGCTTCTTTTTGTTCATTATCGAATTTAAAATCAGTATTATTTCTGAGCAAATCACTGAGAGGTTTAGCTATTTTGCTATAATTTGGGATAAATTTACGGAAATATCCTGTTAATCCAAGGAAAGTCATTAATTGTTTATGTGTTTTAGGTACCGGGAAATTTTTAACTGCTGAAGTTTTAGAGGGTGAAGGGCGAATCGTGCCATTTTCAATTATGTAACCGAGACATTCTATGGAACGTTTTAAAAATTGACATTTCTTGAAATTTAATTCCAATCCGTTATCAGCAGCTGTTTTTAAAACACGTTTTAATTTTTCAAAATCTTCCTCATCATTTTTTGCTGGAATGAAAATGTCATCTAAATAAATAACTAAAGTTTTATCTTTAATTAATTCTCGAAAAACATGTAAAATATATCTCTGAAAAACACTGGGACTGCTAGCCAAACCAAATGGTACCCGTAAAAATTCGTATTGGCCATTAGGATGTGTATTTACGACTATTTTCTTCAATTTCACAATGGTGAAAGGCTGCTTTTCAGACCTGCCAACTTTTAATCCCTTCCATTATCATTTTTCCCAGTGGTATTAAAATGGAATTAAAACTTCAATTTTAAGCAAACAAATGCGTTGTATTTGAAAAAAATTAAGTTTACAACCATGATAGTAACGCATATTAATATATAAACTTAATTTTTGTAAGAATAGTTGTGATCAAAATCATTTAAAAATTAAATTTATAAAAGAAAAAAATAGCATATATTTACTACCACTTTAAATATGAAAATAAAATCTCCCGCAAAATGCGGGAGAGTTGGCAGGTATGGCATTTAAATCAATAGAAGAAAATATCTGCGCATCGCCTAATTGGTCTAATATGTCCTCCATAAGGGGTAAGGGAAATCGATCTCGAACAATTTTTTTATTTAATTTCCTATAATCAATGCAAACTCGCGTGGAATTATCTTTCTTTTTGCAAAGAACTATAGGCGCACAAAATTCTGAACAACTTTCACGAATAACACCATCTTTTAACCAGGTGTCTATTTGTTTTTCAACTATTTCCCGCTCTTTAGATAAACGGCGAGCATGTTGGGAAATGGGAATTTCATCCTTTAAAATAATATTCATTTTAATGTCCGAGGATTTAATCTGAGACGGTTTATAATTATTAATCAAAATAAATAAATTCTCTCATATATATTTATTAAGTATATGAGATAAATCTATTTCATTGAGGTCAATAGCATTAAATATCTGAGTTAAGAAAGAAAAAGTTTCATTATTGGGTGAAGCCTCATTAATATTCGAATTTTCCGAAGTCAAAACAGAATCAGAAAAGTGAGACTTTCTTTGATCATAAATTAACATAGGACTGTGTATTATTGCTAACCTTGAACGGAGCAGTGAAAGAAATGTTTGCGTTTTGATTTCCACTTTGGTGGGAAATAAAATGAATGTTTTTACTTTCACAAGGAATTATGCGATTTATATTTACTACTTTCGGTATGCTCGAATTTTGAACAGTGAGTTAGACCGTTAGAAAAAGTTAGACCGTTAGACCGTTTTGACAGTGACCGTTAGAAAAATGAATGTCTAAGCAACTTAAAATATCCATTCCTAAAATAAAATCAAATTTCATGTTTTCTACTACATAAATATTAGCATTTAAAACAAAATTATCAATGCTTACATCCGCATTAAAATATCCAAATATTTGTTCTGAACTGATACCTGTTACAACAATAGCGGGGGGTTTAAGAGGAATATACCCTAACTTTTGAAAGAGTGAAGGGCTACACATACTAATTTCTGAACCAGTGTCACAAACTGCTGAAATTTCATTATTAAAAATGAATATTTGTTTCAAAATTCTTGTATTTTGAACACTGTGATGAAGTACTTTCTTTTCTGCTCATTCATTGCTTTTATGGCCAGTTTTATAACAATGTCTACATTTAACCACATTTTTATCTCAATTTATACTTATATGGCCGTACTTATTACAAGAATAACATTTCGTATTCAACAATTTATTTTTGGTAGGGTAAAAACATGATGCATTGATATTGAAAGCTGGAGCTTGAGAGGAGGCTGAGAGATCTTTGTTTTGTTTTGGTGGGAGGTAGTTTTTTTTAAATTTATTATCACTTTTGTTTACTCGGATTCTTGCGGTTTCATATGTTTCTAATTGCTCTATGAAAGGTTTCAGTTCAATGATCTTATGTAAATCATCTATAAAATGATCACGAAATTCCGACTGCAATTTTCGTTTCAATTGATCCACTATCATTAGTTCTTTAAGACTTTTAAAATCTGTAATTTTGATGCCGGTTATCCATTCTTCGAAATAATGTTGTAGTTCATAAGCGAAATTTTGCCAAGAAACTTTCTGTTCTTTTTTGTGGTAAATAAATTTTTGTCTAAATTGTTCCGGGGAAAGTTTAAAACGTTTCAATAACAAAGTTTTTACGTAATCATAGTTCGAAGTGAATTCTTCTGGCTCTTGAGCTATAATTTGGACGATACTAAGCGGTAAAAGTCCCATTAAATAAGTAACGAATTCTTTTTTATCAATGTTTATTCTCGTAGCTTGTCTTTCAAACAATAACAAATAGGTGCTTATATCAGTTTCATTAGCATCGAAACTTTTGATTAATTTAGATAGATCACTAGATTTAAATGTGTCTGTGGTAGTTACATGAGTTCCATTTTGCTTATTTAAATTATCCGATTTTAATTTCTCAAGTTGAATTTCTTGCGCTAATCTTTCTTTTTCATTAGCGGCTTTTTCTAGTCTTTCGGAAACAATTGTTTCTAAGAGGTTTTTCATTACCTCCTCTTTATATTCTTTACATGAAGTTATAAATTTAATTATTTCTATAATTTTTGCTGTAGGGGGCACATCAACAGTTAATTCCTCAGCTAATTTAATCAAGTCCTCCTTTCGAGCTCTCAACAGAAAAGTCATTATTTTATTTTTCTCTATAATTCACACAATAATAGTAAAAAAAAACATAGTACTCACAGGTTCGTGATTTTCCTTTATCCAATTACAACTCACACTTCTGTCACCAAATGTAAATGCCTTGGTTACCATTAATAAAGTCAATCAAGACATTTAATGATTATGCTTATTCTTTAATAATAATATGAGTCACACAGACTCTTAAAACAATAAAGATCGAACCACACAGGTTCTCAGTTTCACACAGAAACATTTAGTTACACAGGATCGAACCACACAGGTTCCAAGTTTCACACAGAAACAAACTTCAATTAACTAATAATATAGTTATCTAGACTCTTAAACACTAAGGTTACCCGTTTCACTTAGAAAACATTATCAACTCACTATTCCAACTGACTCTCTTCATTTACATCGAGAAAGTTCAATACATTTCGTTCAGACAAGCGACATCTGGCGGAATAACATAGAGGTTGTTGTCTCGCTTATTACATATATATATATATATATATATTCAATTTGAAATATCAGAACTAACCTAGCAAATATATTAGTATAAAGCAAATATCTATGCCCGTAGTTAACATTTCAGTTTACTGAAGGATAGTTTTATATAAAGCAAAGAATTTTAGCCCGCACTTTAAAACATCACATCTCCTTTTAACAAGTCTATAATGTAAAATAAACTTATTTGCCAGCAATTTGAAACGTCATAACATACTTATTAAGACTTTTAGAACTTCGCTAGCTAATGGATAAGAGAAAGAGGACGCGCTGAAGTTCATTTTACCGAAAAACTAATCAAAGAAAATTATACAAAATGGGGAATTATGTATTAGTTAACATAAGTGGTTATATATTTGCGCCCAAATGTTTTCTTGATTAAAGATGTGTTTCTTCTGTCAGCTTTCACTTATGCAAAATACAAAAAAAATTTTAGCGTTATTTAATACCGATCAAAAGTTTTTTTGAATTGCAAGGAACATGTATTTTTACGTTATGATTAGCAATGTAACTGTAAAAAACAAAATTTGAAGGAAATTGGCCGAGCGGATTCTGAGTAACAGAAGTTCCAAAAAGTTGTATTTCTGAATTTTTATTTTTCAAAAGTATTCATATATCTAATAGTTCAAAACTTTTTTTAACCGTTATTGAAATAAATAATTAAGAAAAACAATAAATAATTATAAACTAATATTTCTAACGTAGAACTTTTTTTTTGTACAAATGTGATCTACAATTGTGTTCAAAAATTTTTAAGATTGTCTAAAAGGTTTCTACGCATACGCTAAAAATATCGTATGCACCAGGAAAATATATTTCCGATTGAGTTTTAGTACGTAAAAATCCAATCATTAGACTAAAAGTTTGTTTCATTTTATACCTCTCGCATAGTGCCTTATGACTTAATACGTAACTTAGAAATGTTTTTAGATCTGTATAGAGCCCCTGAATTAGACAGGCCGACTTATCATTTATTGTTGGAGCAAAGAGCTAACATAAGCACAGCGAATAAATATTTTCAAGTGATAGTTTATTAATTGTAATTCTTGGTTTAATAAGTTCGATTTAGTAGATTTTAATCCACCACTATTTCTAAACAATGCGTAGGCTTATATAATTCACCACTTTATAGTACTTATTACATGCTTCACATTTTTAAAAGCAAGCAAATATTGTCAACTATTTGCAAACTTTACTTTGTAGTTATTTACCGTTTTTTAAATTATTTTGGCGTGTCCGGTGCAGTTGGCATCTCTGTTATAACATAACTAATACTAACATAACGTTAACTTGCGAACTTGTTTGCTCCAATATTGCTTGATAGGTCAGTTCTGATAGTATAGGAGCCTTAGATCTGTATATTATTGAATTATTTAACAATAAAATTGAATTATTTAACAATGAACTGATATTTTAAGTTTTTACAGTGTTGTTCTTCTACAATAGAAAGATGGGAACATAAACTGTTGAAATTTATTTTATTATTTAAAATTCAGATTATTTTAGATATGCCCCAGAGCTGTAAATGCTGATTTATCTAAACAATTCAATTTCAACATCATTAAATTAGGTACTATAATCATACGGGAAATATAAAGCAAAAATAGGAGATTTTGCCTTAGACAAGATGTAGAATTCTTATAAGTGACCACTTTTTTAAAAATTGAAAATTTTAAACGGTTAAAGAAACTGTAATAGCAAATAATGTAATGAATCTTTTCCGGAAGCATTTTGCAAAATTACGGTAAACATTGTGAAATTCATTTCTGAAGGAAAGAAAAATTTTAAAGAACAAGCACAAACGCAATTTTTAGAATATTATAGTATCGTATTTATTTAATAGAAAATATAATAAAATACAAATGGGATGCCCTTTTGACGGAAAAAGTGGTGATCAGATGGTGACTGGCACGCAATTCTCTAATCCCCATTTATTACATTTAGTCACCATGTGACGGTGCATCACCTCCTACAACAGAAAGCCTAAGCACGGTCTTTTATAAGTAGTCTGTGCAGATTATTTAAAACATGAAACAGTGGTGCGCATGAAACCAAATTCTATTTTAAAAGTAATTGAGAGAAAGCTATCAGATATATTTGAGAATTGAATCTTTGGTGGTTGACAAGTAAATAATGAAAACCAATTATATTCCTAAGTTTTTAAAAAAAATTGGATATATTTGCTACCACTTTCCAATTTTTACTACATATTGTATTAAATGGCTCTTTCGTAAACGGGTTTACCTTCATAGTGGTCAGATCGGACTACCATAAAGAAACCTAGTGGAGGCTTTCAGTTAAAGGAGGCGTTGGATGGTGGAAACCGTTTGTCTTGCCTTATAAAATAGAAAATGTAATTAAAATTTATCAGGAGAAATAGTTCCAATTCAAAAATATCCTTGAATATAGTTTTAAAAAAAACTGATTTTTTTTCAAAAAAGATAATAAACGCATTCCTTCCTGAAATAAAATAAAATTCGTTAAGTTAGAAACCAAATTACGATCCAGTTGCAGTTATAGAAATGTTTCAATTTTCAGAAGTTATTAAATTAGAGTGTCATTTAATATTATTGGCGGAAATTCTGAGTAATGGAACTTATTACGTTTTCCATCAGAGTCATATTTGCAAACAGCAGGTGACATTTTTTATGATAAATTATTCATTATACATTGAGGTATATTATTTGTTGTGAATGCAGAATCAAACGCGGATAGCAATGGGGGTGTAGCTCAGTGGTAGAGCGTTCGCTTTGCATGTGAAAGGCCTGGGGTTCGACCCCCCACACCTCCATTTTGTCTCAGTTTTTAATACGCAAAATAATTAGTTTTAAATTAAAGTAATTAATAGCTATTGCAGAATTTCTTTAGTTTCAGAAAATGCTTTTTCAAGTGATACTAAAGGTTGTGTATGAACTAATCATTTAATAAATTAGAATTAAAAAAAATTTGTCCATCACTACATACAAATAATTTCAATAGATTAGTTGTACAATTATACAATATATTATTAGAGGTAAGATAGAAACTGTAAACAATCGAAAGAACAAGCACTTTTTCTTGATGTTGGATTGATAAAAGTACAAATATAAAAATAAATATCTTTCGCACGCTGAAGTTTTTGAAAATGTTTAATCTTAGTAAGACCATTTTAAACTACAAATATTTATATCTTAATTAACAAATATTAGTTACTGATGATATATCTGCAAATGCACAGTTCGCAAAAAGAGAGAACTATCCTGAACAGCTTTTAATCTAATTATCGGATTTTCACATACTAGGACTCAATCTTAATAGTTCGACCGGATGTCCTTAATTATGTTAATTAATTAGTGCAGATGATATTTTAAGTTACGAAATCAAACGCAAAAACGTACTTTCACTGAATAAACATATCTTTTTTTTTCAACGACTGATGAGAAATTAAATTATAAACATACGACTGTATTAAAATTTGATGACTCAGAAGCCATTCAACCGATTTTGTTCAAATTTTGTATTTTGCCTTATAAAATTAGTAAAAGTAATGTAAAAATTTCTATACCTCAAAAATCAATTTTTTTTGTTGCTATTATTAAAAATAATAAAAAATGATTATTAAAAATTATTTTTGGTGCGGAATTATCTTTGGATAATTTTAAATGAGAAAATGCAAAATTTGAGTAAAATCAGTCGAATAATTCCTGAGAAGTCGAATTATAAAAATACGAATTTTTCAAAGTTTGATTTCTCAGGAAAAATTCGACAAATTTCACTCAAAATTCGTATTTTGTCAATTTAAATAACATTCCTTAAAATGATGTGGAAAATTGTATACTGTACAATACAATACTGTACATTTCCGATCACCCCAATATTTACAAATACTTCAATGAAAAACTCATGGTCTAAATTTACTACTTCTTTCAATAAAAATATGTTACCTAGCATTTAAGTTAATTACCCCGATCAATACTAATATCGAAATGTAAATTTTTTGTTTTTCTTTTTATCTGATAAAGAACGCAGTGCTCGAATTTGCTATTTCTATTTCTGTATAAAAGCGTTATTTATTATAATTGCTAAATAGGCCAATTACTACCAAGTTACCCCAATAATCGAAATTCCAAATATCGAAATGTGTTAAACTTTCTTAGTTCTTCCATTTATATCGTAAAAAAGACACATGGTCCAAATTTGAAACTGCCATGCGTAAAACTGTCACAGAACTGCGCAAAAACATGCCAAATAGCATCTCTGTCAATTTAGGGCAAATTACACTCAACATTACATTACCCCGTTAATTACAAAATATAGAAAGGAAACTTTTTTGGTTTTTCTATATATCTTAAAATGAACTCTTGGTCCAAATTTAAAACTTCTGTCTTGGCAAAAACGTGTTATATACACTGTTAGAAATTTCTCGTAAAAGATGGTTAAATAACAATTTATTTCATTGTTATTTCACCATATTCAAACAAAACAGTCAAATCACCATAAATAATATGGTAATCAAACTGTTAACTGTGAAAAAAATCGTTTATTGACTGCTTTCACATAATATGGTTAAGCAACCAGAATTTTATCTTACCAACTAAGCCGACCTACACTGTTAGAAATTTCTGAGAAAAATAGTTATAGAAAAATAGTTTCCGAAACAGTAGAATAAACGTAAAAAATATGGCATTCAAACAGTTAACATTGAGTAAAACCGTCGATTGATCATTTTAACCAAATACGTTAAAACAACAGTAAATTTATTCGCGCCATCTAGGTCTTTCGCCATAGAGAAGCCATACCCTCCAACTGCTACGGAATTTCCGTAGTTTCAGAAATCTTCTTTTCTGACGGTAGCTAAATTAATGTCTTAATATT
>NC_092212.1:18985286-18995163 GCF_043381705.1 Parasteatoda tepidariorum
TTAAAAAAAGAGGGAGGAAAGTAGGATCTAGGGGCCCTTGTCATCTCGGGGCCCCAAGCTACAGCTTATTTAGCTTATACGTAAATATGGCATTGATTTCACCTGACTTAAATACAATAAAGCAGGTGGGTGACCTGCTTGGCCAAGAAGTTGCAACCCTTTAACCACCTTACATATGTGTATTGGAACTTTGAAGTGCATTATTACTTGCTGACTGGAGTAATCTTCTATTTAGATTACCCCAGAGAGCTCGCCTCCCAAGCAGGTGAACCAGGGTCGCGTCGACCACAGCTCTGACGTAAAATATCCTCAGTGGTAGACGGATCATGGGTTAAAGTAATCATGCTCTCAGATTAACCGTGGAACGATTTCATGGTTTTTCTCTCCACTTAACACAAATGCATGTTAGTTCCATCAAAAAGACCTCCACGGAGGCAAACATTTCTCCCAATACTTGATCCAAGAAATCCCTTGTCTTTCAGATTGGATTCTAAATAACTAGGCTACGGACGGGGTTGAACATTGGTAGTCATAAGCTCAGAATTGGGTTTGCTGTTCAACGACGGTTATAAAAAGATCAGCTTGATAATTATATACTTAACATGATTAGGCTATGTACGGACTATATTTCATCGCATGGAAGACATATAATGCATACCTGCCAACTTTTCCGGAAGATTTTATTTTCATATTTAAAGTGGTAGTAAATATATACTATTTTTTCTTGTATAAACTTAATTTTTAAATGATTTTGATCACCACTATTCTTACAAAAATGAAGCAGATATATTAATATGCGTTACTATCATGGTTGTCATGTTAAGTTTTCTCAAATACAATGTATTTGTTTGCTTAAAATTGAAGTTTTAATTCCATTTTAATACCACTGGGAAAAATGATAATGGAAGGGATTAAAAGTTGGCAGGTATGATAATGTATTTACCATAATACCAACCAGGGCTGAAGGCTTATATATATACCAAGACGGAAAAATCCAAAAACTGGTACAAAGGCATTTCATTCTAGCATTCTTTTCGAGAAACTTTAACCCTTTGACTACAAATTTCAAAAAATGATTTTTTTTGTCCCGTTTATTATTCAAAAGAACAAAATATGTCACAAATAAGGCAAATTTAGTACTTGGGATTTTTCTTACAGGCGGTTTTCAATTTAGAGGCAGGTACATAATGGTGGGATACATATGTTCATTAGTAATTTTTAAACATTTATTGGGACAAATGAGTACCGTTATTAGTCAAAGGGTTAAATTTGTGCAAGTATAGAGGTTAGAGATTTTTTTTTTTACTGTTATGGCATATTTATAAAACTGTTTCTTTCCTGAGAAAAAGTAGATATTGTTGAATAGTTTGAAGAAGCGAATAGATTTACTCGTCCCGAAATCAAGTTAAAATTGAAATGGTTTTTCCGCCATCTTCTTCTTATTTCCTTCTCGCTTTCACCCATGATACCTTTGTTCGTTGTAGTGGAACTGGGTGTCTGAGGCCTTACGGCCCTTTTCCCATTCATCCTGAAATTAGACTAGAAACAAACATGACAAAAATAAAATGAAATATCACGGTTTATAATTGCTTCAGTAAGGAAAAAAAACTTAGTATTTATGAATAGTATTGTACATACAATATTTAATTTAATAAATAGGCTTTATGAAAACGTTACGTTTGTTTTCGTTTCTTTTAATCTTTATTCGTTATAATCCTTAATTTATGAATATAAGTGTGTTTACATTTTACATTAGGAGAATTTATAAAAGCAATATTTTGACCATTCTATGAAAAATCTCAGTGATAAATTATTACAGAATGTCTTCTCGCGGATGAATAAATATTCAGAACATTTAAAATACGGTATTCTGGAGCTGTTTATCAGTGAACTTCCTTAACCGGTTAACGCCCAGCGTCATATATTTAGGACAGTTCCTTTTTCAAAGACATTCATTGTGGTGGGAAACTTTTTTCAGTATTTTCATTTATCTGGATGAAAGGATTCTCAGATACCACAACGATTTAGTTATTTCTGATTAGATCTAGAATTCTAAGGAACAAGTACTTTTTGATGTATCAAAGACTTTTTGAATGCATTAACAGTAGAAAAACCAATTAATTTCGATAATATATTATACCACTTTTTCCATAAAATCACTTTTTGTATCATTTAAATTTATAAATTCGGGACAAAACGGGTTAAGGCCTGTTAAAAATATTCAATCTTTAGATTCATAAGCTTTTTCTGCATATATTAGTCTTATTTTAAATAATAAAAATATGTTTTTTATTTAGGAGAACTATAGAAAAAATCCTACATTGGATACAATTTTTTCTGTGATGGATGAGTACCTATATGAAGACGAAACATTTGAAGGTACCATTAGGCAATGGTGGCTGTTTTGGAGAAATATATATCTGGAAGATCTTGTAGATAATGGGTGTTCTTATTATCGCTACAACGGCTCCTTAACTACACCACCCTGCTCAGAGAATGTCACATGGTTGGTTTGCAAACCAATTAAATATGTTAAAAGATCCCAAGTACGTACTTTTTTCCATAATTGATAACAATTATTGTAACCAGAACGTGTCAACTGTCGAAAATTGCGCTTGCATGCGTTCTGTAAAACTAAAATTAGCAATTGAAATCCGCTGTTTCACGAAAAGGGTAAAAAAAGACATTTTCTTATGTCAGCTTTCACTTTAACATACCCTCCAACTTATGAGAATTTTGAAAATAATTCTTTCTAGTGGTAGCGAACCAAAGTAGAAATTTTTAAAACAAATGGATCTCTCATAAAACTTTTATCAGAACTTAAGAATCTAGCCATATGGCCTGCACTTTTATAAGTAATAGTGGACAAGTTACGCTAAAATTAATTTTTTTTAAATATTAAGACATTAATTTGAAAAGAAGATTTCTGAAACTACTGAAATTCCGTAGCAGTTGGAGGGTATGCTTTAATACATTGTTTTATATTATTTAAAAAAGTACATTTTGTTGCTTTTATACTTAAATGGGAAATTGCGTATAGGGAGTACAGATGGATAATGCTTATAGCAATAAATACTAAAGTATTTAAATGATTGTACTACAAGATTTTGTTTTAGAAAAACGCTAAACACAGTTTTATGGAAAAACTTTTTTCTTTATTTTTTAGATGAAACAGCTCTATTCATTGTATTCCGTAAGAAGAGGAACTGACAATGAAGATAAATGCCATCTTGTCAACAACTATCGACCGATTCAACCATTAAATGGACGCAAAGTTTATGCATAATTCATAAACAGATGATAAAAACTAAAAAAATTATTATTTTACATACAATTTGTAATGTATTAAAAATGTGTCCATTATATAACTGGAAAAAAAATCTTTTTGAGATCCTTCTCTAATTTGTGTTTTTAACTTGAGAAGAACTTATAAGCATAGGCGTAGAGTGTGGGGGGTGGGCACATTTTATTAGAAAACTTCATTTAGTTAGTCTAAGTTGTACGTATATGTTACAGTTATTGTGTATAATTCAGTTATTTCATAGTAATAACAATGTATTTCATGAAATGACTAGACAAATCAGTTAAAGTATTTAATAGATGAAAAGTGTAATCTTTTATCTAGTTATTTTATGAAAAAACTAATGATAGACCATCAAACTGAAAAATAAACCATTTCAATGCTATTTTATAAATTTATTGATCATAAACAGCTAGAATTTCTTGAAAATACATTTCATCCCTAATTCGAATGATTAGTTGAAAAATAATTAGGAAAAATAGGTGATATAATTTATTATTGCTCATATTAGTAACTACGTATAAATGCAGCAGGGTGAAGCGTACACACGTGTCATTTCAAAACAGCTAGCTGCTGGTCAAAATTGACTAAAAGCAGCTGGAACCGGTTCAAAGAACTTTCAAGAGCCGTATTTCCTACTTTAACGATCAAATAATCATTATTCTATAGAATACCTAGTTAAGTCGTTGAACTTAATAATTTTATATACTTTAACTGACTTGTCCAGTTATTTCATGAAATTCCTAGTTATTCTATAAAATAACGGATATTGCACTTTAACTATAACATACATGCAGATTTTTTTTAATACGTATGCATATTTACGTATAAATGTATGTATAAAACTTATGAGACGTTTTTTAAAAACAAAAAGTGCTCCACCTGACGATACCCTTGTGCTTTCTATATAAAAAAGCACGTGTACTAATAAATAAATCCTTTGGTTAACAAACTATATTTTTCATTTCTCTCTTTCTTAATTTGATACTGTCACATTCTTTTTGAATCCAGTATTAAGGTTTCGAGTTGGCTTAGAATAAGAGCATTAATACAAATGAAAACAAAATGCGACGACCACTACATGTTATTTTGTAAAGAAAATGCATAAAAATCAAAACTTTGTCAAAACATTTGTAGCTGAGAAACTTATATCTAAAAGAAAGAAAAGAAGCTATATTCATTATTAATTATTAATCGATTATTAATTATTAATCAGATATTATTAAATGATAAATATTATTTGTAATTAAATGGGAGCTCTGACCAACATATTCAATTTTTATATATTTGAAACATACTTGCTTACTTTTACTGTTTCCATAGAAGTATTTCCCAAGTGGTTGTAAGAGACTAATTGCATTGCAATTGTAGATAAATTTAACTTTTAATAATTGCTATGGCTTACGCCCACTTTCATTTCTATTTCTTCCATTTCTATATTTATTTCTATTGACATTTCAAAACCAAAGCTTTCAGAAAGTTTGCTAACATTTTAAAAGCTTCATCACGAAAGAGCTAGAATAAACTGGCGTTGGTTATGAACTTTAAAATCATTTATATGCAGTAGTGTGAAAAAAAAGTTTTAATGAATAAAAAATATATACATTAAAACATTAACTTAGATACCACTAAAATAAGTTTTTTCAAAAAGCGTAGAAAGTTAGCAGTCCTGTATAACTTACTCTTACATATAAAATTCATTTATTTGCGTTTAGTGGAAGACAAAATCTTATAGAATTTTATTCATAAATTCTAGAATTAAAAGGAAATTTATAAGATTCGTTACCACTCTAAATATAAAAAAATACCACAATCCGTAGTTGTTGTCAGCTAAGTTTTACATGGTTGCTAGGAGCAGAAAAATTTAGTTTTAGTAGAATTTATATACTGATGTATAAATCTGGATTTTTAAACGATTTAAATAAAAATATGAGAATATAAATAAAAACCAAACAAATTTTTAAAATACGCATATTAGCACAAACAGTACTTCATCAGGGGATACACTGCCATGCAAGGAAACATAACTGCTGAAGCCTTTCTGTAGTCAGTGGTTAAACCAAAAACTGACTGTGCGCCGCGGCCCCATAATGGAAAATAAAATAAGAATATATATTGGATATAGCATGTCATCGTCTAATTTATCTTTGATTCATTTTAGTTTTCACCCTTATTCCAAATTTGGATACCAATTTATCCAATTTTTTCAAACCTCACACTTTGTGACCATTTGAACCGATTTACTATCACTTTCCTTAATGATTACATTACCCATAATTTAATTACTTTTGATCCTATTATCGGGTTTAATTTTTTCTTTATAAAATTCAATAATTGCCTGCTATTTCACTCAAGTACTATATACAAGTACATATACACATTTCGATCGTCAATCCATTATTTATTTTAATATGTAAATAAATTTACTTAATGTGTGACATTTAAAAAAATATTTATATTATATATGCAAAAGTAATTAAGTTAAGGGTAATGTGATCATTAAGGAAAGTGGGAGTATAAAGCTATCGTGGGATAACAATAACCCAATTGGTTCAAATGGTTGAGGTATGAACAAATTGGATAAATTGGTATCACAAATAAGGGTGAAAACTAAACTAAAAACTAAAGTAAATCAAAGATAAAAGATAAATAAGACAATGAAATGCTAGATCCAGAAACAAGCTTAGCATTTGGCACGTTATATGATGTTTGCAACTAAACAAACCCATACGCAAACCAGAAAATGATAAAATGTACTCACCACATACAGAAAAATTTGATTTAAAAAAAGCAACTAAATGAGAATTCATTGCTAAACAACAGAATCTTTTATTGATTTTCTAACTCATTTTCTTATTACATCAATTTTTAAAACACACGCATACACAAAAACAGATAATTGATTACGAAGTTACGAAAATTTTTTAAAGGAATGCTAAAGTTTGAGGAAAATTGGGCGACATAAGAATAGTTTTGAAATCTCATAAGCGTTTCACAATCAAAAGTGATACATTATAAAAAATGCAAAGGAAAGAAATTTAAAGGGTGATAAGATGAATACTGAAGAATCATTTAAATTATAAAAAATTATGATTTTCAAAGAACATTCAAAGGTATAAAAAGGTTGATATAAAGAACATTAAGTTACAGAAATTTATAATGATTCGAAGATTTTAAAATATTATATTAAATAAAAAAAAAGTGGGATGCGGGAGAAAGAATTAACTCCCTCGATACGGGCCAAAGTCCGTACCTCGGGGAAAGAAATGAGAGGGTACAACCCTTGGTGTAACAAACAAGTAGGCTCGAGAAAATATCTTAAAAAATTCGTTAACTGGTGTAGACCCAGGAAAGTGTTAGATAATTAAATTTAAAGAGGGGAGAGTTGGAAAATCAAATAAAAGAAATTGGTTTAGTAAGTCCCCCTTAAAAAAATAAATAGAGGAAAAAAGTCGAGTATAGAGGAGTAACTCCTCGCAGGAAGTGCAATGACCGCATTGACCAGCGAGGAAGAGCGAACAGAAAGTTAATATACTTCATGACAAGAAAAGGGAAATTTTGTCAGACAAGATGTTTAAAGAAAACTATATGTTGAAATTGTGAAAGCAAAACCCTAATTTAAAAAAAATTATTTGGGAAATATCACATGAAATAAATTTAAACTGTTATATAAAATAAGGAAAGAAAGGTTTAAAAAATACTAAAAGATTAGATGCAAATAAAAGAGTATAATTGTCACATTACGAAAAGTGTACATGTGACACAGAGAAATACAATTTAAAGCGAAAATAACTTAAGTCAAAAGTACACTAAGAAAAAACACTGGAAACAACACGTCTATATATAAGTATGTTGTGAAATAGCTTTACTATTAGAAAAATCTTCCTACTCAATTATTACTTTTACTACAATTTTTTAATATTGTTTTCAGCAATTTTGCAGCAATACAATTTTTTTATTTTTTATTTTTCTTATTTCCTTGAGATGGAGTCTCACTCTGTNGCTTTACTATTAGAAAAATCTTCCTACTCAATTATTATTTTACTACAATTTTTTAATATTGTTTTCAGCAATTTTGCAGCAATACAATTCTTTTATTTTTTTTATTTCCAATGAGCTGCACAATCGGTCTTGCCGATGAGCAGACCTAGTGCGTTCTCCAGAGGTGGTATCCACTCTTTCAAGACCACCACAATGGGTAAGATACCGTTCGTCATGTGAATTTGGACGTCTAGTTTCTGCCACACTAGATGGCAGCACCGAGACTCTATTTGGATGCGAAAGTGCACTAGGAATTTAAGCAATACAATTATAAAGTAATCAATAGGAAGTCACTAAGGAAATTAATCTTAGCTTTTCGCAGTCAAATTTAGATCGACTGCAAAATTCTGTCTCAAGAAGTACATACTTCATTACGCAATGATGAAAAGATGTCTGTGTAAAAAGGGATAGGAGATCTACCCTTAATGTATAATTCAGATGTAGTACCGGTTAGGTCTACCTTTAATGTATAATTCAGTAGTAGTACCGGTTAGGTCTACCTTTAATGTATAATTCAGACGTAGTACCGGTTAGGTCTATCCGATACTTTTGCTGTAAGTTTGGATATGTATGAACTTCCTCTTTTACGATTCTGCCGTGTCTCTTTAGCGTGAAGCATTACCACTGAGTTAAAAAGAGTAAATACTCTTACACTTTCTCTTATAAAAGAAATTTTTCGCATTACTGTAAAATGATCATGAAAAGTTTGTGAATAGCCCTTCCACTGTTGTAAGCATTCTTTCTTTATTACATTTACTTTACACGTTGTATGTGGGCAAATTTTCTAAAAAAAATCTATTGTGTTAATTAGCCATTGAAAGCCATTAGCCATTGTGTTAATTATCTATTCCAGCTAAAAAAAAATTCTCTACTGTTAATATTTATTCTAACCTATTCTCCGCTGACTCTACGTTTTGGTCTAAATAGTCCTTCTTAAAAAAGGTTATAGGAAATTAGCACTTAAATTGAGATGATAACTTCGGAAGTTTCTATTACTTTAGCTTTAAAAAAATTGACAGAGGGTAATTTGAGATCATGTTTGATAACTGCAGTTATTTGATAACTACAGTTATTTGCTAACTACAGTTATTTGATAACTGCAGTTTGATACCACGTGAAGACTTATGTGTACGTTACCTGACATCCGCGAGACATGCTGTGTGTACGATTGCCGTATTTGGCCGGCTTCAGCGTGATACCTTTTGATGACCGACCCAATCTACTTTAAATTACCACTGGCTAACATTCCAACGACCTGTATTAGGTTAACATAGAAATCTCCCACGGTTGACCCAGGAGCTCTCTCGTCTTCTCGATTGGGTTCAAATTTACAAGGCTACAGAGTTAAACATGTCGTAAACTCTCACGCCGGTTATGGAGCAAAATAAAGTAAAAATTATGTTTTGAATGCACTTCGTAAGTCAATTGCAATAACATTTATAATACTTGAAAAATCTCCAAATATAATGTTATGTAACACTTAGATTACAAAGTACAAACATAGATCACACAGCTTACCGACATGCAATGTACACACTTCTTGGCACAGTGCACAATTCAGTGTCCTCACTTCAGCGAGTGGCGTGCTGTAACGAAATGGTAAAAAAAAGTCTTGCAATTGTTTTATTAAAATTAAAATTGTAAAAGCAATTGAGTCTATGGGTGAACGACATTTAAAAAATACATTATAACATTATTCCTTCATATCTATTACATAGCTCAATACAAAAGCACTGTATTTTTCTTACTTATCGGAATTTTTTTTTTACCAGCTTTTGTCCAACATTTTAAACTAAGCATTATGTAGAATTAAACAATAAATAACAGCTTTTTGAAAATTCTCCTTGAGAATTACTTTAAGTCGAGTTATTTTTTGCATATACAAGAAATCGAAGGTCACTACTAGCGACATAAACGTTTCATTGCTCAACTTTAAACATTCGATATTAAGTAATACGTACTCTTTTTATGTATGTATATTAAAATATTGATAATTAGGAATACTTAAATTTAAACTATTGTACTAACGATTAGAGTTGTATTAAAAATATTTTTTTAAATCTTTATTTCCCCAAGAATTACGTTTTAAAGTAATATATATTTATAGTTAATGATAATAATAAATTAATGATGATAATAAATTAATGATAATACTAATGGTAATGATATAATTTAGATTCAAAATGTGATAAATATTTCCAAATTATTTACAATGAATGGCGAAAAAAAACGATTATAATTTTTTTCTAAATAGACTTATTGATTGACAATATTCAAATTCAAGGGCGTTCAATAAATTTTCTATCCGAAGTAAAAGTATAATTACTCATAATATATATGTGTTTCTGCCTATAAAAGGAAAATATAATTGAAAGCAATTTCACTTTCGAATTTAAGTTATCTCTCCTACGTTTCAAGTTTTAGTAGTCATTTGAATTTATATCATACTTTTTCAATTTCCAATTGATAAACTGGAAAAAAAAAGTATCATGCAGTTAATGATTTTGGTAACAGTATTTTGGTGTATCATATCCT
>NC_092212.1:18995627-19024112 GCF_043381705.1 Parasteatoda tepidariorum
ATGTGAACTGTTTGCAATTTCAAATTAATATTGAAATGCACAGGTTTAGAATTTTCTACAGTGAAAAGTTTTCGGAACTTCAGTGTTCAAAAAAGTATACAAAAGCTAGACGTTAAGAACGTATCCAATGAGCGAGCAAAGCGAGCATCGGATTGCGAAGCAATCCGAAATGAACTGCGAGAGCAGTTTCGGGGGTTGGCGAGTGCCTGCGAACAGGGGGCGAAGCCTCCTAGTATAGTTAATACTTGTCTATTACAAACTAAAATTTTATTTATTTCAATCTGATGTTCGCATTGTTATACTTGAATGCGAGTGCTTCTAAGTTGCGAGAGGCGCTCAGATTGTCATAAACGATAGAGTAATGACTCTAAAATTAAGATCAATTTGATTTTATTTTGTATTTATTTTTTTATTTGAATCCTATTTAATGTATCTTGTATTAGTTATCTCCACAATAGAACTACATTCACGGGCTATTGACAAGAGTCATGATCTCAAATGACACTATTTCGCTCAAAACGAAATTGATATTTCCAATTCGTATTGAAAGGAAAATTAAGTTACATATTTCAAGGTGCTTTAACCCCTTGGGGACGGGTGATCCATAAAAGCATTCGCACAAAATCAGAATCAGGGTGCAAAAAAATAAAAAACGGTAACTTAAATGTAAGCATTGCTAATTTGACACACTTACTTTGGATTTACTATAATTATTGTTAGTTTAATCATATATAATCAATGTTGGTTCTAAGTAAAACTAAATAATTTTATTTTGAACTAAGTAATGGTGAATTAAATAAATCAAACAATTATAACCCAGCCCACAAATAAACTGCTGAAGAACTACTTTGATTACCAGTTTTATCTTTTTACCCTGATTAATACGGTTTTATGCTGCCACGTATGTGTGACAGTCGGCGCGAAAAAGTTAATTGGTTGAAAGGTTCAGCTGAAGCGCATTGAATTCTTGTAGAAGTTTATGGAGACAATGCTCCAACAGATAGATCATGTAGGGAATGGTTTCGACGTTTCAAGAATGGTGAATGAAGAATAGTGAATAGTTTCGTAAACTATGAGTTGCTACAACCTGGTGATTCCATTACGGGTTATCGGTATTGGCTACAATTGATTCGTTTGAGCCGTGCATTACGAGAAAAACAGCCGGAATATGAGGAAAGACGAGACAAAGTTCTTTTTCTGTCTAATAACGGTCTGCCTGATGTCGCAAAAAATTATCTGGAAACGCTCAAGTGGGATATTTTACCGCACTCGCTGTATTCGCCCGATATTGCTTCCTCTGATTACTGGTTCCTCCGACGGATGCAGCACGATTTGGCAGGTCACCAGTTCACTTCGTTCGCAGAAATCGAAAATTGTCTCCTAACTTGAATCGCTTCAAAATACGAGACAATTTTTCGAGAAATTCGAAAATTGCCTGAGAGGTAGAAAAAAGTGGTAGCCACCGATGGACAATACTTTGATTAATCTGTGTATTCATTTTGTTCTGAAATAAGTGCATTTTTGATTGCAAAATACCGAACCGAACTTAATTTGTACACCCAAAGAAATTACGTGATCCTACATTTATATAATTATTTAGTTTATTTACATATAGTGGTCGATAAAACCTTTTTTAAATTTGATACATTATTCCAAATATTAATTTTTGTTATATTTCATGCAATTATCTTTGCTCTTACTGTTATTGTTTCGCGTCGCACTAAGCTACACAATGGGCTATTGGCGACGGTTTGGGAAACATCACTGAGGATGATCAGAAGACATGCCATCGCTATTTTGATCCTCTGTAAAGGGGATTGTTCCCTACTTCGGTATCCCAAAGATCTGTGGACGAAGTCGAGCACTTGACGGTAGAACACTTTAACGAGGACCGAAACTAATGTGCTTCAAGGTTGTCAAAATGGTCACACACCCGTACATTGACCGCTGCCAGTGATTCTTGACTTCATTGTTCTACTGGAAACCGTGTCTTAATGATCAGTCCACAGCAAAACTCAATTTTCGTTGCAATAGAACTACACTCACGGGCTATTGACATGAGTTTTAAAAGGCACTATTTTACTCCAAACAAGAGATTGATTTTCGTAATGAAATGACAATTGAGTTATATTTGAAAGCAGAAATATCTTTTTACGTTTCGAGAAACTTAATTACTTAAAAGAACTATTATCATGCATTTGTGTAGGAGATTAATTAATTTTTTTGCAACGGTGATTAAAACCATTTAAAATTCGATTCAAAAATCCTAATATTAACAATATAAAGCTTAAACTTTGCTATCATTGGAAGTATAAAATTAAAACCTAGCTGAAAATCCAACAAAAAAAATTTAAATTTTGGTTAGAAGCTGTGACATTTTTCAAAATAATAAAATTCTGGTTTAAGAAACTATAACATAAAATAATATAAAGCATAAAATAATAAATTGCGTTGTTGCCATTTTTTTCCTTCAATTTCTGATTATTGAAGGAAATGTGAAGAAATTTTTGTGATGGTTGCGATATAAGAATAGATTTTACTGTATGTAGTGTTAATTTTAACTTTGCGAACACATTATATTTATTAGATACCCAAATAATTGATATTTTGATTTTAGTTATTTCAAGAACAAGTGCTCAAGATTGTCCAGCTGACAAAGATAAGTCATGGTCTTATAATCCTAACTTTTCAAATGGTAAGAAACTTTATTACGTTATCACCATAGGAACATTAAAATACAATTATAAAAGAAACCAATAGTTTTCGTATCATCTCATAACTTATACATTTCAGGGGGGATTAAATGGTCCCCTTTTTTGACGATTACATAAATAACATGGAATTCAAATTGACCAACCATGGCTGGGATTTGAATCCGGCATTCTACTGCAATACGTAAAAACGTCTAATTTAAGTAGAAAAAAAAAATTTAAGGAAAGTAGTAAAAACAAATTCTGAAAATTTTATCATGAATCTAAGCCCACCCGAGCCTACAATTTTTTTTTTTTTTAAGTTAACGAACACGAGTCCGTGTCGAGCCTAGGCTGATGTTTTTGAACTTAGGCTCAGCTCGTCTCTTCTCTTCTCTTCTCTACTCACAACACATTTTGAAGTTGTTTTAATTATCTTTGATTAGCTATCCTTACATAAGTATAAACCTCGTTCTAAAAAGTTTAATTTATTTATATCTTGTGTTGTAACTTCTGAAAAAAATTCCGATTTGATGATTTTGCACCGCATTTTTCTTTTTAAAGATTACTGAGCTTACTAATAAGATTACTGAGTTAACCCACATTGCATCAATGGTAGCATTTTTTTTAAAAAAAACCTTTTAGAAAAATTTATAAAGAAAATTGTTACATAGCTTTTTAAAGGAAGATATCAGTATTTTAATTTAGTTCGAAATATAGCAATTTTAAATTTTTTCATATCTGCATATATGTAACTTAAGAATGTCGTTGCGTTCAAACTTGCGTTTAGGATTAAAATTCAAATGTTTTCAAGCAATTTCATACGAAAAATATAACTCATAAAATTTACAATGCAAATAGTTATTAACATGATTAGAAAATCAACTTACGGGTTTAAAATTAATGCCTTGCATACATTCGATTTTCCTAAGTTTACAACATCTTAAAATATTAAGTCGTCAAATTTTACTGAAATTCTCACTTTCATACTTCAAACGGGAGATTAGAGGTGTTGAAATCATTAATAATTTTTTACCATAGCTTGATCCGTCATCTAGCGAAAGTAATTTCATTGCTTTAAATTTTCTTGTTCATTGTGGTCGCTTCGAGGAAAATTATTTTAGTAGTAATTAATTATTTTTTCCTCTTATTATATTAGAAAGAATTAACAATATATGATTAGTATAATTATGTGGTTATGTATTTATTTCATTAGGACCTTCCCATTGGAGTGAACTGTACCCTAATTGCAAAGGCAAGAGCCAATCACCAATCAATATAGTTATAGAGCATGTTTCAAACCAAAAAGGTCATCAGATATTGAAGCTTAATGGCTACAACATACATCTCTACGGGAGTAGGATTGAAAATAATGGACATACAAGTAAGATTATTATCGAAAAGACACAATAAACAACGAATTATATAGTAGGGGAAAACGTTGCACCTTGGGACAATTTGGAAACAAATATCTTTATTTTTACTTGGTTAAAGACTATAGTAGAAATGTAAGCAACGTATTATTGCTCACTAGTTTAAAGATACTATTAAAACGTTAAAAATAAAAAATGTTATTTTATAAGGGAGTAATAATGTATTTTTAACACCCTTGCGCAGTATCCCAAGGTACAGCAAGGTACAGTTTAAAAACCAAATATCTTTATTTTTACTTGGGCAAAAACTATAGCAGAAATGTAGGCAACGTATTTTTGCTCATAGTATCATTTAAAGATACTATGAAGACTTTAAAAATAAAAATAAAATTATTTTATAAGGGAGTAATGAAGTATTTTTTACACCCTTGCGCAGTATCCCAAGGTACAACAAGGTACAGTTTAAAAACCAAATATCTTTATTTTTACTTGGTTAAAGACTATAGTATAAATGTAAGCAATATATTATTGCTCACCATTTAAAGATTCTATAACAACTTTAAAAATAAAAATATGTTATTTTATAAGAGAGTAATAAGTTATTTTTTTCACCCTTGCGCTTTATCCCAAGACACAGTTTAAAAACAAATATCTTTATTTTTACTTGGTTAAAGACTATAGTATAAATGTAAGCAATATATTATTGCTCACCATTTAAAGATTCTATAACAACTTTAAAAAAAAATTTATTGTTGTAAGAAGTAATAAGTTATATTTTACACCCTTGCACAGTATCCCAAGTTACAACCCCACGTTGTAGGAGCTGGTTATTCATATCCTGGCTATCCTGATTCAATGCATGCAGAATATTTATTTTTGTAATTTACTGAAAGATTTTATTGTAAGTAAATTTTATTAAATTAAAGATGAAATAGAAAAGCATAATATTTACGACACCTTTAAATATTCAAGAAATTTCTTTTCGTTAAATTGTAAGTTGATTTGTCTGCTGATAGTAAATGAAAGGTTTCAAAGCCAAAATCGGGCGACGTAGAGCGGGATGAAATATTTTAGGATAATTTCGTTTTTGAATGTAAGATACTTAACCTTTTCGGGACGGGCGAGTCATAAATGTATTCGTACTGAATCAGAATCAGGATAGTAAAAAATAAAAAGCGGTAGCTTCAGTTTGGGCATAGCTAATTTGAAAGATTTATTTTGCTTTCACTTTAAATCTAACACATCCAATCCTTGTGTGTTAAAAGTGCAAATACGCAATTTTTAATTCGAACTAAATAGTGGTGAATTAAATAAAGCAAACTGTTATTACCCCGGAAACAAAGAAACTGCTATAAAAATAGTTTGACTAAAAGTTTTATCTTTTTTACCCCGATTATCGACACCCTGAGAATGCATATATGACTCGCTCGTATCGTAGAGGTTAAAGAGTTGCAGATGGCATTGTATAAATTTGGCCCTTAAATTTAAAATGTTTTTCAATATCGTGATGTTTCACTACACAACTGTTTGAAATCATTCTATGTAGGTAAAATAAGAAGTTTGTATGTGCAAACTGAATGGAAATTTTTTCCTTTCACTAAATACTTCATAAATCTAGTGTAGCATGATATGGGAATGCCAACTACTATCCATTTTACAAAATATTTAATAGAATAGTAGACAAATGAAATCTAAAAAATTCAGAATATCTGCCAACAATTTAAGAGCCTTATCACGAAAGAACTGAACTTGTCCTTGTATCAATTGGGAATTGGGCATTTCACCCATCATGTACTCTATTAAATTTCATGATGGAGCTTTGACGGGTAGCTACCTTTTTTGTTTGCTGGTTAAAATCCCCTTACTCAAAAAAAAGTTATGGAATTTGAAATGATAAGAGCAGCTTGCTCAGAAAATGTTTCCAGCTGTCGAAATGGTAAGTGAAAGTGAGATATCAACATGAGAAAATGCTAAGATTGTTGCTAATTCTTTTACAGTTGAGTAGTCGGAGTTGCTGAAGTTATGCTATCTGCAATGTTGAAGTTGAATTTTAAGTTGAAGTTTGAAGTAAGGTTGAAACTTCGGTTGAAACTTCGGTTGAAACTTCGGTTAAAACTTAGGTTGAAGCTGAAGGTTGAAGTTGCAGATGGTGGAATTAGTGAGGCTATTTTTTTATCTATTTATTTGTTTCGAGAGTTATGATATGAGGCGTCGCTTGTGTTGTTGTTGTAGTTCATTTACGTCGCACTAGAGCTGCACAATGGGCTATTAATGACGATCTGGGAAANTTACACCCTTGCACAGTATCCCAAGTTACAACCCCACGTTGTAGGAGCTGGTTATTCATATCCTGGCTATCCTGATTCAATGCATGCAGAATATTTATTTTTGTAATTTACTGAAAGATTTTATTGTAAGTAAATTTTATTAAATTAAAGATGAAATAGAAAAGCATAAAATTTACGACACCTTTAAATATTCATTAAATTTTTTTTCGTTAAAATGCAAGTTGATGTGTCTGCTGTCAGTAAATGAAAGGTTTCAAAGCCAAAATCGGGCGACGTAGAGCGGGATGAAATATTTTAGGATAATTTGTTTTTGAATGTAAGATACCTAATTTTTTCGAGACGGGCGAGTTATAAATGTAGTCGTACTGAATCAGAATTAGGATAGTAAAAAATAAAAAGCGGTAGCTTCAGTTTGGGCATAGCTAATTTGACAGATTTCTTTTGCTTTCACTTTAAATCTAACACATCCAATCCTCGTGAGTTAAAAGTGTAAATACGCAATTTTTAATTCGAACTAAGTAGTGGTGAATTAAATAAAGCAAACTGTTATTACCCCGGCCACAAAGAAACTGCTGTGAAAATAGTTTCACTAAAAGTTTAATCTTTTTTACCACGATTATCGACACCCTGAGAATGCATATATGACTCGCTCCTATCGTAGAGGTTAAAGAGTTGCAGATGGCATTGTATAAATTTGTCCCTTAAATTTAAAATGTTTTTCAATATCGTGATGTTTCACTACGCAACTGTTTGAAATCATTCTATGTAGATAAAATAAGAAGTTTGTATATGCAAACTGAATGGAAATTTTTTCCTTTCACTAAATACTTCATAAATCTAGTGTAGCATGATTTGGGAATGCCAACTACTATCCATTTTACAAAATATTTAATAGAATAGTAGACAAATGAAATCTAAAAATTTCAGAATATCTGCCAACAATTTAAGAGCCTTATCACGAAAGAACTGAACTTGTCCTTGTATCAATTGGGAATTGGGCATTTCACCCATCATGTACTCTATTAAATTTCATGATGGAGCTTTGACGGGTAGCTACCTTTTTTGTTTGCTGGTTAAAATCCCCTTACTCAAAAAAAAGTTATGGAATTTGAAATGATAAGAGCGGCTTGCTCAGAAAATTTTTCCAGCTGTCGAAATGGTAAGTGAAAGTGAGATATCAACATGAGAAAAGGCTAAGATTGTTGCTAATTCTTTTACAGTTGAGTAGTCGGAGTTGCTGAAGTTATGCTATCTGCAATGTTGAAGTTGAATTTTAAGTTGAAGTTTGAAGTAAGGTTGAAACTTCTTTTGAAACTTCGGTTGAAACTTCGGTTAAAACTTAGGTTGAAGCTGAAGGTTGAAGTTGCAGATGGTGGAATTAGTGAGGCTATTTTTTTATCTATTTATTTGTTTCGAGAGTTATGATATGAGGCGTCGCTTGTGTTGTTGTTGTAGTTCATTTACGTCGCACTAGAGCTGCACAATGGGCTATTAATGACGATCTGGGAAACATCACTGAGGATGATCCGAAGACATGCCATCGCAATTTTGATCCTCTGCAGAGGGGATGGCACATCGAGAATTTTACGGTAGAGCAGTTTAACGAAGACTTATACCGCACACCCTCGGTCCCTACGCAAACTGATCCAAGTGCTCACCCACCCGCACACTGATCGCAGCCAATGATGCTTGACTTCGGTAATCTGCTGGGAGAGGTCGCTTGTGAATTCTGCTGCTATTGGTCGAAGGTTTTGATCTTTACTGTAGTTTACGTAATTAAACATGTGATTGAAATTAGCTGTACTGCAGTGATGGCCTTGTCAAAGAAGTCTGCGTTTAGTTTGTGTTAAGGTTGGAGTGTCCAGATCTTTATGGATATTTGTATTTAGGGTGAACCATCCGGCACCTGCGATTTTTTTAGATAGGCATTGGCAGATAGATAGGTTAGGTTTCTTAGATAGGTCTTGATAGGCATTTAGTCATTATATGTGATTAAATAGTGCGCCAGGATTGTGAAACATATGGAATGATAGATTGGATCATTGAGGTATAGAGTACAGTTTCTTCAGTTTTAGTGATATGTTTCGGCTATAAAGTAGAGGCTGTGTTAGTACTATTGCTGTTTGTGCTTTATCAATTAGGCTTTTAATATAGTCGTTCCAGGTCAGTCCTATTGTTAATTATGAGTCCAAGATAATTTGATTTTTTTTTATCATTGGTTTCTAGATATTAAACATTTTTGGTTGGCATTGTGTAAATATCTTTTTTTCTTTCTATATGATGATAATTTGAGATTTTTGATCATTGACGGTTGTTTCCCATTTAATACAACAGTCTTCTATTTCATAAATCGTTTTTTGAAGTTTCCGTATGGCTAAATTTGGGCTTCTTGATTTTATTAAAATTCCAGTAACGTCTGCGTAGAAAGCTTTGATGCTGTTGAAATCTGAATTATTTTTCGGGAAGTCATAAGTTTGTAATAAAGTAAAGTATCGGCGCTCTAAATGCTGCAATGCGAAAGAATTGATTTATTGGTTTATTGGAATTACATACATTTGCAGGCTTGAGTTCTCAATTTAGGCTTTGTCAAGCAGAAGAATAGATAGCGCAATACAGAGAAGAACAGCAGAAATATTCATCCAGGGTGACAGCGGGATTTGAACCTGTTACCTCCACGCTTTAAAGAATTTAAAAAAAAAGCTACATTCCATATGAACTTCTGTATTATTCGCATGTATTAGTGAAGAAAATAACTTTGAAACAAATTTACAAAATAGAGAATCATTTGTTAAAACAAAAGCTTAGTTACGTTTTGAAGAAATTTTCCCAAAACGCATATTTAGCCGTCCTTAATGAATTCAGGTAAAAATGTACTTCCTTGCTTCACAGTTTATTATTGGTATTGAATATGTTGATTCTGCGAAATTCTTATTTTATTAAAAAAAAATTCACTTTCTATTGAGTTACCGTCACGAGAAAAACTCTCGCTAGAAGTCTTATCCGGAAGTGAGTAAAAACAGTCAGAAAAACTGTTTCATTTCTTGCTTGTTGTAAAGGGGAAACTGTCTTGATTCTGATGACCTAAAATTTAAATAAAATGCAAACAGGACTTCTAGTTTGAAAAAATGGTGAATAGATGCTAGTAAAAGTATTATAATTTTTTATTTTTCGTGTGTAATAAAACATATTAGCTGTAAGAAATTTCGAATGAAAAAAAAAATGCATGCAATATCTGTGATACATATTTACTTACTTACCAAAGCGGTAATGCATAAAATTTACTATGTAATGCTGGCCATATATATTTTATTTCTCCAGAAAACAAGTAAAAAATCAAATGTTTTTGGTATTCGTTATTCTCTAAATGGATATTTTTTATTTACCGGTAATTTCCTTACCTATCTTATGTTCTTAATAAAATGTGTAGCTGTTTGACTATTTTAATTTATAAGTGTCATTTTTTCAATTTAGTCGTGCTTACGCCAATAGATGGTATAAAACGATCACTAGATCTTGACAATGTTAAGTATAATTTGGAAAGCTTACACTTCCATTGGGGTAACCTTACAACTGAAGGCTCGGAGCATAAATTCGACAACTGGAGCACCGTTATGGAGGTAAGCAAATGAACGGAGACAAGTACGTATAAAAGATTATTTTAGAAAATCTGGTGTTTTTTTTTGTAAAAAAAAAAACGAATGGATGCTACTTTTTCTGAAAAACTTTTTCTTTCTCTTTTTAACTGAACTATCGTTCTTTGCCTCGGATGATGCTGGAAGTGCTGCTCTTCAACATTGCCCGGTGAGCACCTGTGAATCAAATTCACGTAGGCAAGCAGCATTACCCACGCTAAATTACTACAGATACCCGTTAAAAGGGTGGGCCACACTCACACATCAACACACGAAGAGAAACATACGTGCCCTGAGTGGGATTCGAACCCGCTACCATTGCCTTAACAGTCAGGCACGCTGACCACTTAACCACTTGGCAGGCTTTTTGAGAAACTACAGAATTAACTGAAAGCGCTATCTATGGAATATTTAATAATGATATTTCAGATATACTAAACTATTTCATTCACTTTAGCATTATTTAATTTATTTTTTTTGATTAAACTAGTGTTTACATTAATTTAACTCATTTGTGCCTAGCGTTCTTTTAAAAGGGCAGTTATTTTTCAGAAACAAAAAAAAAATAAAAACGTGCTAACATATGTGTGTCCATTGATAGGGTTAATTTTGCATAAAAAATGTAGCTTAGCCGTAATAATGTAACGCAAAGGCGGGCTAGTTCCATCAAAAAGTCCTCCATGGATGCTAATTTCTCCTTATACTTAATCCAGGAGTTCCCTTGTCTTCGGGATTGGGTTCAAAATTACAAGGCTACGGAGTTGAACATTATTCGTCGTTAATCCAAGAGTTAGGTCGGTTGTTCAAAGACGGTAATAAAATATAATTAGAATTAAAGCAGGCTACATCACTTTTTAAGAGGTAAAATGGTAGGTAACAGAAAAAACAATTGATATAAGTTAATATGTACTACCAATTGCGATGAATAGCTATTTAAAAAAAACGTAAGAGTGCAAAAAATAAAACGTATTATTTGAAAATCTTAGTGGGAAAACCAAATTAGTTCGTTCGTTCGTTGTTGTAGAACTTGGCATCTGAGGCCTAAATGGCCCTTTTCCCATTCATCTTGAAATATCCCATGACGGGAACATACATAGGAAAGATTTGATGTAGGCTCGGAATAGAACCTGAAGTGAGGTAAAAAATGAAGAAAGGAATCATGTGAGATGTAGCTGGCATGATGGTGGGGCTCCATATCTACATCTTTTGGGTTGGGAGCAAGGAGATGAGTAGAGCGACTATTTTCTCGTCATTCAACAGTTCCTGGAGTTCTTTGAGAATGTTCAGGAATCCAGCTACATTGCTGGGGGCATCTTGAGGTTTCCTCGTGAAGGTGCGCTGGTGTCTTTTCGGCCTAGCACCACAGCCCGTAAAGCAGGCCGGGTGATCGCCTTGGCAGTTTAAGCACCTGGCAGGAAGGGAGAGAGGCTTCATACATTGGTAAGTGAAATGCGCTCCTGCGCATTTCATGCATGCTGGCTCATTTAAACATGATTTTTGAGTGTGTTCAAATTTTTGACATTTGTAACATTGTATGGCGTAACGCCCTCCATGAAATTTCTCTATTTGGACAGGATGAGATACATGGGTGAAAGCCCTTATATAGCAAGACGGAAAAGAGAAAAACCTGGTACGTAAAACATTTCATTCCAGAATTTTTTACGAAAAAAATGAAATATCAGTAACTATCAAGATTTCTTTTATAATTCTGGCATATATATAAAACTGCTTCTTTTCCAAGATAAAGTAGATATTGTAGAAAAATTTAAAAAAAGAGTAAGTAAACTCCTCCCCAAAACTAGCTNATTTTGTTGATTGGCGAAAACCAAGTTAGTAACATTTTAAGAGCGAGATTATAATCACCAAGATTAGAAGAAAAGTAATATTCAAACTATTTAACTACATATTTATAATAATACTTTGCTTTATTTAATTTACTATTAGTTTGAATTAAAAATTATGCAAGCATACTTGTAACTAATATCAATTACTAGTTATGTTAAAATTAAAGAGAAAGCGAAACTAATTGTGTTACATTAAACATTTTCATTTTGAATCAACCATCACTTTATGTTATTTTCTCTGGTTCATTATTTCCTCTAAAAATGTCACTTGTCTGCTTCTTCCACTAAACTCTTTATTTTATCTAAAACAAGAAATATTATCTGCGACAAAAAATTACAGTTCGTGAAAAGTTATTGCAAATATGTGTAATTGTACTAAAAGACATGTTTAACACTTAGAACTTCGAGTACTTTTAATAACTATTTAAACTAATGTGAGCCCTAAATCATTTAAAATACATAATGCAGTAATTTTATAGAACAATTAACAATAAAAAAATGAAGCGGTAATTAAAAATGAACTCATACAAAAAATTTGATGTTCAGAGTTGGTCATAAAAAGGTACACTGGAATGCTGAAGGTTAAGAATTTTAACTTGCATCATAAATATTTGGATATTTTGTATATAAATTTGCTTTAATTTCCAACAGGGTCACTTCGTACACAGAAATGATAAAGGTGAAATTGCAGTCGTTGGAGTTAATTTTGAAGTAAGTTTTTCATAAAATATGAAATATTTAACATAATTTTTCTACACAAATAGCTATCGCTTATTTTTATATAAATTATCATCAACGGTCATGCAATGAGACAAATTACTACGTTCGAATCGCAAAAATTTCTTTTGTGGCCTACAAACATTGTTTTGTGACCGCTGGGTTGGATTAAAGAGTTTTTAAATCAAAAACTATGTAACCATTTAGTTACGGAAATCCGCTTCTCAGTATAGGTTGCCTTCGAACTTCAAAGCCGAATGAACCGGAATATGGCAGTAACTGCCAAAAGTGGGGTATAGCATCCTACCCGCCTCGTTAGCTATTTGCAACTACGGCAACTCTAGTTTCAAGGCAAACCATGTACCGAAGTTTGGGAAATATTATTCTAGATGCTAGCAAGCTTGCCAGATATGCTCTGCTCACGGCAAATTAACAGTGATTATCCTGGAGTAGAGAACATGTAATGCTGACATTCTCACATGTGTAATGTTTTCCGACTAGTCCAGAATTAGTTCGCACTCTGATTTGTATCGAATTTTCATTTAGAGAACACCAGATACCTGACAGGCAGTACCATTGAACGACACCCTTGCAATGGTAGGCGATTTCTCGTTTGGGGTGGATATATATATATATATATATATACTGAGCTCCGGAACATATCTACATTTTCATACCGAAACCATGTTAGGCCACATTTATCAGACATCATTCTAGAACAAGATGTACGTTTTCTTAGTAGAATTTGTGTCTACGGATGATAACCCAGTAAACATCCTCACCAAGCAAATATCGTAAGAGACTAACTTTAATCTGAAGATATTACCCGTATGAAATGGTCAGCATTCTCACGTGACTTAAATACAATAGTGCAGGCGAGGACATGCTTGGCCAAGGAATTGCAACCCTTTAACCACCTCATACGTGTGTCAAACTTCCTTAAAGTCTGGTAAAAAGTGAAAAATCCTTTAATTCGTAGGTTGTTTCTACATGTATTTGTTTCATTTTAAATAAATAAATACTTTAATATTTTCTTTACTTAGGTGAACAATAAAAAAATTAGATCATTGGATAGAATTTTATCTGTAAGCTATCTGTATAAGTATAAAGATGAAACATTTGAAGGATTCAGAAGTCGAATAATACTGGAAGAATTTGCTCGTAATGGGTCTAGTGTTTATCGCTACAATGGATCCTTGACTATGCCACCCTGCACCGAGAATGTCACATGGTTGATGATCAAACCGCCTAATTATGTTGAAAAATCACAAGTACGTACTTTTTTCCATAATTGATAATGATTGTTGTAACCAGAGCTCTCAAACGAAAATTTCTACCTTTTCACAATACTTCAGTGGCAATGAAATTACAGTTAAGTAAACAAATCTGATAAGATAAAAATTTTAATATAAAACAAAGAACTTTGCCAGCAGTTAACACTACAGTTTACTTAACGACATTTTTAAATAAAGCAAAAACTTCAACCAGTATTTTAAAACATAACAGCTCTCTTAACAAGTCTTAATGTAAAAAAAAATTTTTTTCCTGCTGTTTAACCCTTTAATGGGCCATTTATTTCTTGTAAAGGTAAATTAAAGTATTTTTGGAATAGAAATTGATATAAGAATAGTAATTCATATAAGAAAAAAACTCATTTAGCTTATATGAAATTAATTTAAATTTTAAAGTACATTTGCCATGACCTATTAGGAACTTATTGAGTTTTATTTTTCGTTTCTTATAAAATATATTTTAGAAAGGCTACTAACTTCAAAAAGGAATTATGTATTTTATAACTTTTATATAAAGCAGATATTATGCCTCTGGCAATGAGATTTAGGATTGGTTTCTTTAAATATTTTAATAAACTAATGAGTCTTGGTGATTATAACAGGACAGCTGCATACATCTTGAATTGGAGAGGTAGTCAGCGTTTGAAAAGAGACACCCCATTGGAATATGTTAGGAAGGAATTGAATTTGAGGTCGTTGCTTCAACCACTCTATATTGTTTGCTTCCTACGGTGACCCTTAGAGGCATCAGTTTTAATGACACTCTGAGATCTCAAGCCAATAAACAGGTGGACCATCCAGACCTGTTGGCCCCAGAGGTTGTCAATAGTATCCCTTCTAGGGCCTTGGTCATTTACACTGACGGTAGCAAGTTGGAAGACGGTAGAACCAGGAGTGGTGTTTTTGTGAACAGTAGTGATTGTGATGACACCAATAAGTCTCCGATGGATCCCATCGCATGTCGGGGTACATGGCAATGAGACAGCCGATGTGCTCGCCAAGAATGGCTGTGATCTTCCTATGGACTGTTTGAACCGTCTTACTCCCACTGAGATCCACTCCCTGGGAAAACATCGTTTGCTTCCAGTGTGGCACCGTACTTCTTCCCATCAGTGGTATGCTGGCAGCCGCCCTGGCCTATCATTAACATGCAGCTGCCCTCGGCCTATCCAATCGGCCAAGGCCAGATTTCGTGGTGGCCATCTTAAGTGTTTAAGATTTCAAAATGGGGAGAAGACTTTCCAACCTTGTCCCTGCTCACAGCCTGTTAGTCCTGACTACCTTCTTTTTAGCCTTGGCTCTTCTTATAAGCAGCTGCTGGTTGATCGGGACTTTCTGCAGAGATATATGGGGAACTGACGCGACGGGGCCTTCTGAACCTGGTCTAGGCTTTCCTTCTCCAGGGGGATGTGTAACAACAACAACAACATAATAACTTTTATACGATTTCTTAAACTAACAAATGGTTTACCAATTTTATTCAAACGCAGTTCAAGAAAGCTGAAGTTATTAACAAATGGAAACCTAAATTAAAAGTGGTAAAAAAGTTCGCCATGCACTTTAAAAATTTGTGGTAAGTATACTTATCACGGCCTTTGAAAGGGTTAAAACATCACGATTTAATTAACAAGATTTTTAATCATTGTAAAGTACTTTGCGAGCAAATGGTTATTTAATGTAAAGAACTTTACAAGCAAATAGAGTTTATGGTTCACTTAGTGTTCGTGGGTAAGAGATAGAGGACATTAATGTGCATTTTACCGAAAAAATAATCAAAGAAATTCATGCGAAATGGGAGGTTATGTTTCAGTTAAAGTAGTTGTTTATTTAATCTCAAATAAACTCGTATAGGTAAAATATTGTGAGTCTGGTTACAACAATTCAACAAATGTTACAAACCACAAGAAATGTAAAACTAATTGCTTTTGAAACGTTCAGCAACCACTATACTTTAAACGACTAAGAGGTGTAGTATGTCACTTCGATTAGAATAAACTGTTTACAATCGAGAAGCCATAGCAGTGATGGCAACTGCTCCGGACACGCCAAAATACTTAAAAATAACGGTAAATAACGACAATTTTGCTAGGTTTTTAAATGGTATTGCATGACTAAGTACTGGTAGAATGGTAGAAATCACATAAATCTCGGTGCGCTGCCGCGAAGCGGCATTAACCGATCCATCTGTAGTAATAAATCGATGATGAGGAGTAGTGAGGAGGAATGGAGATGGGAGGAACAGGGGGTGCTTAGCACCAAAAAATAGAGAGAGGGTTCATGTGAGTCGGCTGGGGCTGAGTGTATTTCGTGTGCTGGGGCAACACCATATCCTTAAGGAAAAAAGGCACTGATTGGGCTAAATTTAGTGTTGTCGTCAATTAGTTCTATATCTAGGAGTGAGTTAAAATTACTGGTGGTACAGGTTTTTGCTTCATCGTAGAAATTTTTATTTAAATTTTTTATATAGACGTTGATGTCATCAATTTTAAGATCCCTTTTTATACTATTATTGCTAATGCATTTAGGTGCGCCGACGAGTCTTCTAATACTCTTCCCTTCTGCCATAGAGATGACTAAGTACTAAAAAGTGGTCAATTATATCAGCCTTCGAATTATTTAGAAATAGTGGTGGATAAAGATCTACTAAATTGAATTTATTAAACCAAGAATCACAATTGATAAGCTACCACTTTAAGATATATATTTGCTGTCCGGAGCAAGTTGGTATCTCTGGCATAATCGTCCTGTCAGACTAAACTTTGCAATCGAAATCCGCTGTTTAGAAGAGGGTTAAAAAAAGATATTTTCTTATGCCAGCTTTCAATTTAATACTTTGATTTAAATGATTTAAAAAGGTATATTTTGTAGCTTTTATATTAACACGTTCACGCCGTGGTGACCCACCGGTGGGTCACGCTAGATTGTCTCATCTTGGCAGAGCATCGGAGTAAAAACTGGTTTCAATAAATTTCATTTTTTAGTTTTTTTCCGGGAATAATTAGAATCCATAACTACCAATTGTTTTTAATGGGTGCAATTTTTATATTGAATTGCTTCCTCGCCGTGATAAATTTCCTTACAGTGAATTGTTATTGTTGAGAATAGATTAACTCCTCCCGAATATTATCTAATATCATACCTGCCAATTTTTAATCCCTTGCAATTTTATTTTTCACAGTGGTATTAAAATGGAATTAAAACTTCAATTTTAAGCAAACAAATACGTTGTATTTGAGAAAACTTAAGTTGACAACCAGGATAGTAACGCATATTAATATATGTGCTTAATTTTTGTAAGAATAGTGGTGATCAATATCATTTAAAAATTAAGATTATAAAAGAAAAAATAGTATATAATTACTACCACTTTAAATATGAAAATAAAATCTTCCCGAAAATCCGGAAGAGTTGGCAGGTATGTAATATTGAAATAGTTCTTCTACCAGTAATTTCACTTTTCCCGGCGTGAACGTGTTAAAATGGGGTATTACGTATAGTGAGTTCAGACGGATAATACTTATAGCAATAAATACTAAAATATTTAAATGATTGTACTACAACTATTGTACTATTTTGCTTTAAAAAATACTAAACACAGCTTTACGTAAAAAAAAATTCTTTAATTTTTCAGATGGAAGAGCTCTATTCATTGTATTCCGTAAAAAGGGGTACTAACGATGAAGAGAAATGCCATCTTATCAACAACTTTCGTCCGATTCAACCATTAAATGGACGGAAAGTTTTTTCATAATTCATAAACAGTAAAAAAAATAAATTATTATATGATTTACAATTTGTAATCTATTAAAAACGAGTGCATTATATAACTGAAAAGATAAAATTCATTTTGAAATCCTTTTTCTAACTTGTGTTCTTCTACTATGTTTTTAATTTGACAAGGGATTATAAGCATAGACGTAGTGTGTGGGGGAGGGAGCACTTTTTTTTAGATAACTTCATTTAATTTAAGTGGTATATATATATATGTTACCGTTAAAGAGTATAATTTAGTTATTTCATAGAATAACTAGGTATTTTATGAAATAACTACTCAGATGAATTAGTTAGAGCCCCTAGCGGGACTGATGCTAAGATAACCATCACACATGAGTATGAGTATGAAATAACTAGACAAGTCAGTTAAAGTATATATGGGTCATTCTCACAAAAACAGTCATTTTCATGTTCCCAGTATATTTTATGTTTGTTTTACAGCTTACGAAAAAAAAAATTCAGGGAAAGTGTCCTTCAGAATGAATAAAGAATAAAAACAAAACAACTAACAAAAGAATAAAAATAAAATTATCAATTTTTATTTTTTATTTATTTTAGATAATTAAAACATACCAATATTTGAAATTAACACTTGTCCCCACTGCTGATTTANATATCAGGCTCCTTTTCTACGCGCTTGTCTGCCGTGAGCTCGATTTGAGTATTTTCCAGTTGTGGCTCACA
The DNA here is from genome assembly GCF_043381705.1 of Parasteatoda tepidariorum. Lineage (NCBI taxonomy): Eukaryota > Metazoa > Arthropoda > Arachnida > Araneae > Theridiidae > Parasteatoda > Parasteatoda tepidariorum. The sequence goes on from NC_092212.1 coordinate 19,013,922, forward strand.
GGAAGGAACTGTTACTGCAGACTCCGTAAGCGTTACTGTTTGTACTGTCTTTACAGTTTCTATGGACATGGTCGTTTCCACGGGTTCCACAGGACAAAGTTCTTTCCTTTTCTTCCTTAAGGCGATAAGTTTATATTCCTCCATTAATGGTGGTTTGCACTTTTCCTGCTGCCATTTGAGTTTCTTTTCTGACTTTTCAATCATAATATCAATTATATCATTTTCAGAAAATGGATCAAAGAAATTGTCGAAAAACTCACTGCGTTCCTTTTCTGTCTTAAGTAGGTTGAATTTCTCGTTGAGGTCGAGAGAACGCTGCACGGGTCTTTCAGTCCGCCGCTTCCCTCCACGTGCACATCGCTGGAAGGACATAGTCACAGAGCTCGATCACAACGTCTTGAATGCACTCGCTATTGAAATTTTTCTCCCCGTCTTCGGATGACAATGAAATTTTGTTGATTGGCGAAAACCAAGTTAGTAACATTTTAAGAGCGAGATTATAATCACCAAGATTAGAAGAAAAGTAATATTCAAACTATTTAACTACATATTTATAATAATACTTTGCTTTATTTCATTTACTATTAGTTTGAATTAAAAATTATGCAAGCATACTTGTAACTAATATCAATTACTAGTTATGTTAAAATTAAAGAGAAAGGGAAACTAATTGTGTTACATTAAAAATTCTCATTTTGAAGCAACCATCACTTTATGTTATTTTCTCTGGTTCATTAATTCCTCTAAAAATGTCACTTGTCTGCTTCTTCCACTAAACTCTTTATTTAATCTAAAACAAGAAATATTATCTGCGACAAAAAATTAAAGCTCGTGAAAAGTTATTGCAAATATGTGCAATTGTACTAAAAGACATGTTTAACACTTAGCACTTCGAGTACTTTTAATAACTATTTAAACTAATGTGAGCCCTAAATCACTTAAAATACATAATGCAGTAATTTTATAGAACAATTAACAATAAAAGAATGAAGCGGTAATTAAAAATGAACTCATACAAAAAATTTAATGTTCAGAGTTGGTCATAAAAAGGTACACTGTTATGCTAAAGATTTAGAATTTTAACTTGCATCATAAATATTTGGATATTTTGTATATAAATTTGCTTTAATTTCCAACAGGGTCACTTCGTACACAGAAATGATAAAGGTGAAATTGCAGTCGTTGGAGTTAGATTTAGAGTAAGTTTTTCATAAAATATGAAATATTTAACATAATTTTTCTACACAAATAGTTATCGCTTATTTTTATATAAATTATCATCAACGGTCATGCAATGAGACAAATTACTGCGTTCGAATCGCAAAAATTTTACTTGTGGCTCACAAGCACTGTTTTGTGACCGCTGGTTTGGATTAAAGAGTTTTTAAATCAAAAACTATGTAACCAATTAGTTACGAAAATCCGCTTCTCAGTATATGTTGCCTTCGAACTTCAAAGCCGAATGAACCGGAATATGGCAGTAACTGCCAAAAGTGGGGTATAGCATCCGACCCGCCTCATTAGCTATTTGCAACTACAGCAACCCTAGTTTCAAGGCAAACCGTGTACCGAAGTTTTGGAAATATTAGTCTAGATGCTAGCAAGCTAGCCAGATATGCTCTGCTCACGGCAAATTAACAGTGATTATCCTGAAGTAGAGAACATGTAATGCTGACATTCTCACATGTGTAATGTTTTCCGACTAGTCCAGAATTAGCTCGCACTCTGATTTGTATCGAATTTTCATTTAGAGAACACCAGATACCTGACAGGCAGTACCATTGAACGACACCCTTGCAATGGTAGGCGATTTCTCGTTTGGGGTGGATATATATATATATACTGAGCTCCGGAACATATCTACATTTTCATACCGGAACCATGTTAGGCCACATTTATCAGACATCATTCTAGAACAAGATGTACGTTTTCTTAGTAGAATTTGTGTCTGCGGATGATAACCCAGCAAACATCCTCACCAAGCAAATATCGTAAGAGACTAACTTTAATCTGAAAATATTACCCGTATGAAATGGTCAGCATTCTCACCTGACTTAAATACAATGGTGCAGGCGAAGACATGCTTGGCCAAGGAATTGCAACCTTTTAACCACCTCATACGTGTGTCAAACTTCCTTAAAGTCTGGTAAAAAGTGAACAATCCTTAAATTCGTAGGTTGTTTCTACATGTATTTGTTTCATTTTAAATAAATAAATACTTCAATATTTTCTTTACTTAGGTCGTGCACAAACAAAATCTTAGAGCATTGGATAGAATTTTATCTGTAAGGGATCAGTATCTGTATAAAGATGAAGAATATGAAGGATACATAGATCAATTATCTCTGAATGACTTTGTTCGTAATGGGTCTAAAGTTTATCGCTACAATGGATCCTTGACTACGCCACCCTGCACGGAGAATGTCACATGGTTGATGACCACTCCGAGTAAATATATTGGAAAATCACAAGTACGTACTTTTTTCCATAATTGATAATAATTGTTGTAACCAGAGCTCTCAAACGAAAATTTCTACCTTTTCACAATACTTCAGTGGCAATGAAATTACAGTTAAGTAAACAAATCTGATAGGATAAAAATTTTAATATAAAGCAAAGAACTTTGCCAGCAGTTAACACTACGGTGTACTTAACGATATTTTTAAAAAAAGCAAAAACTTCAACCAGTATTTTAAAACATAACAGCTCTCTTAACAAGTCTTTAATGTAAAAAAAAAATATTTTCCAGCTGTTTAACCCTTTAATGGGCCATTTATTTCTTGTAAAGGTAAATTAAAGTATTTTTGGAATTGAAATTGATATAAGAATAGTAATTCATATAAGAAAAAAAACTCATTTAGCTTATAAGAAATTAATCTAAATTTTAAAGTACATTTGCCATGACCTATTAGAAACTTATTGAGTTTTATTTTTCGTTTCTTATAAAATATATTTTAGAAGGGCTACTAACTTCAAAAAGGAATTATGTATTTTATAACTTTTTTATAAAATGAGATATTATGCCTCTGGCAATGAGATTTAGGATTGGTTTCTTTAAATATTTTAATAAACTAATGAGCCTTGGTGATTATAACGGGACAGCTGCATACATCTTGAATTGGAGAGGTAGTCAGCGTTTGAAAAGAGACACCCCATTGGAATATGTTAGGAAGGAATTGAATTTGAGGTCGTTGCTTCAACCACTCTATATTGTTTGCTTCCTACGGTGACCCTTAGAGGCATCAGTTTTAATGACAATCTGAGATCTCAAGCCAATAAACAGGTGGACCATCCAGACCTGTTGGCCCCAGAGGTTGTCAATAGTATCCCTTCTGGGGCCTTGGTCATCTACACTGACGGTAGCAGGTTGGAAGACGGTAGAACCAGGAGTGGTGTTTTTGTAAACAGTAATGATAGTGAAGACACCAATAAGTCTCCGATGGATCCCATCGCATGTCGGGGTACATGGCAATGAGACAGCCGATGTGCTCGCCAAGAATGGCTATGATCTTCCTATGGACTGTTTGAACCGTCTTACTCCCACTGAGATCCACTCCCTGGGAAAACATCGTTTGCTTCCAGTGTGGCACCGTACTTCATCCCATCAGTGGTATGCTGGCAACCGCCCTGGCCTATCATTAACATGCAGCTGCCCTCAGCCTATCCAATCGGCCAAGGCCAGATTTCGTAGTGGCCATCTTAAGTGTTTAAGGTTTCAAAATGGGGCGAAGACTTTCCAACCTTGTCTCTGCTCACAGCCTGTTAGTCCTGATCACCTTCTTTTTTTCCCTGGCGCTTCTTATAAGCAGCTGCTGGTTGATCGGGACTTTCTGCAGAGATATAAGGGGAACTGACGCGACGGGGCCTTCTGGACCTGGTCTAGGCTTTCCTTCTCCAGGGGGATGTGTAACAACAACAACAACATAACTTTTATACGTTTTCTTAAACTAACAAATGGTTTACCAATTTTATTCAAACGCAGTTCAAGAAAGCTGAAGCTATTAACAAATGGAAACCTAAATTAGAAGTGGTAAAAAAGTTTACCATGCACTTTAAAAATTTGTGGTAAGTATACTTATCGCGGCCTTTGAAAGGGTTAAAACATCACGATTTAATTAACAAGATTTTTAATCATTGTAAAGTACTTTGCGAGCAAATGGTTATTTAATGTAAAGAACTTTCCAAGCAAATAGATTTTATGGTTCACTTAGTGTTCGTGGGTAAGAGATAGAGGACATTAATGTGCATTTTACCGAAAAAATAATCAAATAAATTCATGCTAAATGGGAGTTTATGTTTCAGATAAAGTAGTTGTATATTTAATCTCAAATAAACTCGTATAGGTAAAATATTGTCAGTCTGGTTGCAACAATTCAACAAATGTTACAAACCACAATAAATGTAAAACTAATTGCTTTTAAAACGTTCAGCAACCACTATACTTTAAACGACTAAGGGGTGCAGTTTGTCACTTCGATTAGAATGAACTGTCTAAAATCGAGTAAGCATAGCAGTGATGGCAACTGCTCCGCATACGCCAAAATACTTAAGAATAACGGTAAATAACGACAATTTTGCTAGGTTTTTAATAGGGTATTGCATGACTAAGTCCTGGTAGAATGGTAGAAATCACATAAATCTCGGTGCGCTGCCGCGAAGCGGCATTAACCGATTCATCTGTAGTAGTAAATCGATGATGAGGAGGAATGGAGATGGGAGGAAGAGGGTGTGCTTAGCACAAAAAAATAGAGAAGGGGTTCATGTGAGTCGGCTGGGGCTGAGTGTATTTCGTGTGCTAGGGCAACACCATATCCTTAAGGAAAAAGGCAGTGATTGGGCTAAATTTAGTGTTGTCGTCAATTAGTTCTATATCTAGGAGTGAGTTAAAATTACTGGTGGTACAGGTTTTTGCTTCATCGTAGAAATTTTTGTTTTAATTTTTTATATAGACGTTGATGTCATCAATTTTAAGATCCCTTTTTATACTATTATTGCTAATGCATTTAGGTGCGCCGACGAGTCTTCTAATAATCTTCCCTTCTGCCATAGAGATTACTAAGTACTAAAAAGTGGTCAATTATATCAGTCTACGAATTATTTAGAAATAGTGGTGTATAAAAATCTACTAAATTGATTTTATTAAACCAAGAATCACAATTGATAAGCTACCACTTTGAGATATATATTTGCTGTCCGGAGCAAGTTGGCATCTCTGGCATAATGGTCCTGTCAGACTAAACTTTGCAATCGAAATCCGCTGTTTAGAAAAGGGTTAAAAAAAAGATATTTTCTTATGCCAGCTTTCAATTTAATACTTTGATTTAAATGATTTAAAAAGGTATATTTTGTAGCTTTTATATTAACACGTTCAAGCCGTGGTGACCCACCGGTGGGTCACTCTAGATTGTCTCATCTTGGCAGAGCACTGGAGTAAAAACTGGTTTGATAAATTTCATTTTTTAGTTTTTTTCCGGGAATAATAAGAATCCATAACAACGAATTGTTTTTAATGGGTGCAATTTTTATATTGAATTGCTTCCTCGCCGTGATAAATTTCCTTACAGTGAATTGTTATTGTTGAGAATAGATTAACTCCTCCCGAATATTATCTAATATCATACCTGCCAACTTTTAATCCCTTGCATTTTTCACAGTGGTATTAAAATGGAATTAAAACTTCAATTTTAAGCAAACAAATACGTTGTATTTGAGAAAACTTAAGTTGACAACCAGGATAGTAACGCATATTAATATATGTGCTTAATTTTTGTAAGAATAGTGGTGATCAATATCATTTAAAAATTAGGATTATAAAAGAAAAAATAGTATATAATTACTACCACTTTAAATATGAAAATAAAATCTTCCGGAAAATCCAAAAGAGTTGGCAGGTATGTAATAATGAAATAGTTCTTCTACCAGTATTTTCTCTTTTCCCATACCAGTATTTTCACTTTTTTCCCGGCGTGAACGTGTTAAAATGGGGTATTACGTATAGTGAGATCAGACGGATAATACTTATAGCAATAAATACTAAACTATTTAAATGATTGTACTACAACTATTGTACTATTTTGCTTTAAAAAGTACTAAACACAGCTTTACGTAAAAAAAAATTCTTTAATTTTTCAGATGGAAGGGTTTTTTTCATTGTATTCCGTAAAAAGGTTTACTAAGGATATAGAGAAATGCCATCTTATCAACAACTTTCGTCCGATTCAACCATTAAATGGACGGAAAGTTTTTTCATAATTCATTAACAGTAAAAAAATTAATTATTATATGATTTACAATTTGTAATCTATTAAAAACGAGTGCATTATGTAACTGAAAAGATAAAATTCATTTTGAAATCCTTTTCTAACTTGTGTTCTTCTACTATGTTTTTAATTTGACAAGGGATTATAAGCATAGACGTAGTGTGTGGGGAAGGGAACACTTTTCTTTAGATAACTTCATTTAATTTAAGTGGTATATATATGTTACCGTTAAAGAGTATAATTTAGTTATTTCATAGAATAACTAGGTATTTTATGAAATAACTACTCAGATGAATTAGTTAGAGCCCCTAGCGGGACTGATGCTAAGATAACCATCACACATGAGTATGAGTAAGAAATAACTAGACAAGTCAGTTAAAGTATATATATATATGTAAAGAATATATGAAGAACTTCATACTTTATCTAGTTATTTTATGAAATAACTAATGATAGACCGTCAAACTGAAAAATAAACAATTTCAAAATTAATTCATCATAAATATATAAAATGTTTTGAAAAATACATTTTATCCCTAGTTCAATTAATTGATTAATAATAAGGAAAAACAGGTGATATAATTTATTATTGCTCAGATTAATAACTACGTCTGAAAGTAACGGGATGAAGCTTACACACAAACGTGTCATTGCAAGGCAGCTAAAAGCTGTTCAAAACTGACTAAAGCAGCTGGAACCGATTTAAAGAACTTTTAACTGCCGTATTTCATACTTCAACGATCAATTAATCGTTAAAGTAATTTAGTAATTTAAATTAAGTAATTTTATGTACTTTAACTGACTTGTCCAGTTATTTCATGAAATACCTAATTATTCTATAAAATAACGAATTGCACACTTTAACGGTAACACATATATGAATATTGATATTTTTGTATGAAAGCGTATTTACGAATAAATGTATTAATAAAACTTTAAAACGACGGTTTTTTTTAAAAAAAAAAAGTGTGCCCTCTCACTTCACCCCTGTGCTTTGTAATGAGTTTATACAAAAGCATATGCATACCTGCTAACTTTTAAGCATTTTCAGTAAAATTTTATTTTTATATTTAAAGTGACAGTAAAATGCTTTCTATATATCCTTGCATTCATAAATTTAATGTGTAATAATTTTGAACACAACTATTTTTAAAAACATTAAGCATATATATTAATATGTGATACATTAATGATTGACAAATAAAAAGAGCCAGAGGAGCGTTTTTTGTGCTCAAAATCCTCCTGCATAAGAATTCAAAGCTTGATCTATCAAATAAAGGAACTATCTATATACATGCGATTCGACCAATTCTAACGTATGCTTGCCCGGCCTTCACTACTATAAGCAACAACCTAAAAAAGAAGCTATCTACAACTGAAGGTAAATTTTTACGCACAATGACTGGCGCCCCAAAGGGCGATTAGCAATAGATTACTCAGAACTGACTTAAACATTGATGATATCAATTGCTTTATAGCTAAATTGACCACAAAATTTTACAGCGACGCAAAAACATGCACCACATCAGATTTCAATAAATTGTTCGATATTGATATAATCCGTGATAATTCGAATTTCAGCCCAATTACCGCCTTTTTATGCTCAGACTGCATACTATCAAAATACTATTAACTTTATCATACAACTCTACTCAAGGGGATCTCCCCATTCCAAAGATGATTTTCCCTTCAAAACTAAAGATTTACTTCTTAAGGACTTGACTTGTTGTTACAACATACTACAACTTCAAAGATATATAGGACCTCCCAGAATACAACAAAACAGAATCGATGAATCGGTTAGTGGCGCTTCGCGCCAAACGCCGAGATAACCCCAATATCCAGCATCCAGCTTCATGATTGACAGTTCACTCAGATGAATTAGTTAAAGCCCCTCGCGGGGCTGATGATAAGATAACCACCGCATATGAGTATGAGTCATGGTTGTCAGTTTAAGCTTTTTCATAGCAACACGTTTATTTCTGCCAAAAATTTAATTCAATTTCTATTTCTCTACCACTGGTAAACATCACCCTCGAAAGGATTAAAAGTTGGCAGGTATGCACATGTACCAATAAATAAATTCTTCGGTAAACAGACATATTTTTCGTTTTTCTCTTTCTCTCTGAATTTCTAAAGGTCACTTACACACATTCTAATTGAATCCAGTATTAGGGTTTCGAGTTGGCTTAGAATAAAAGCATTGGTAGTAACGAAAACTATGTGTGAAGACCACTATAAGTTATTTTGCAAACAAAATACATAAAATTTAAAACTCAGATCTACCACATTTGTAACTAATAAACTTATATCTTACAAACAAAAATTCAGAAAAGAAATTCTTAAAAAATAAAATCAGATTCATGGAGATTATTATCTATAATAGAGATTATTATGGGGATTTTTTATCAATATATTATATGTAAATATATGGGAGCTCTGACTTACATATTCAATTTTTATAAATTTAAAATAGAGTGTTTGGGTGGAAAAATTTTCCCAGTGGTAGTAAGAGACTATTTGCAATGCAATTGAACATAAAATTAATTTATCATAATCGCTATGGCTTACACCAATGCCTCCTATAACTGAAAGCCTCCACACGGTTTTTTAAAGGTAGTCCGATCAGACCACTGCGAAGGATATCCACTTTGTGAACGAGTCACTTAATACAAAATCTAGTTAAAATAAGAAAGTGGCAGCAAATATATGACTAAAAATTTGTTTTATTTATGAATATTATTGGTTTGCCTTATTCACTTGTCAACCACTACAGATTCAATTCTCAAATATATANCATCTGAAATGTTCGCATGTCTTAATCTACCGCCCACCTTTAGTAATCCATCATGTAACACTGGATTGAGCGATAGAATTTTGCTTTTCGTTGAAAGCGGTTTCGACTTTTGCATAGTTTCTACCTCAGCACTGAAGACTTCCATTTGAGTCTCTTTAACACAAAACATCAAAGCATGTTTAAGTTCTGAAGCAGTGAGAAATGCTAGATTTCTTTCGTTCGGCGGTTTTTTTACAGTTTTCAATGAATCGAAAACAGTACGCAGTCACTCGTTTTAATTTCGATAGTGAGGAGAACTTTTGTAGGAGACCAAATGTTGGAGGTCCTTCCTTCGTTTGAGTCAATAGACTTGCTAACTTCTTCTCTTCACGTTTGATTTCTAACTGATTGTCTTCAGTACATGTGGGTTCATGAAAAATGTATTCGTATTTATCCAGAAATGGTGGTCCGTTCCACCAAAGGTTATGCGTTTTAAGTTCGCTTGTGCCAATGCCTCGAGAAGCGCAATCTGCTGGGTTATCTGAACTTTTCACATAATGCCAAGTTGCATTAGGTATGAATTCATGAATTTGCGCAACACGATTTGCTATAAATGTTTTCCATCTATTGGAAGGTGAATTTAGCCACGCGAGAACGATTGTCAAATCACACCAGCAGAGCGTTTTATTAACTGAAAGATTTGTACCCGAAATTAACACGGACATTAATTTTGCTAACAAATGAGCTCCACATAGTTCTAATCTAGGTAACGTTAACTTTTTTAATGGAGCTACCTTTGATTTTGACGTAATTAAATTTATCTGAATATCTCCATTGCTATTTATGGATCGCACATAGATAACAGCTGCGTACGCTTTTTCCGACGCATCTGAGAATCCATGTAACTCATATTTTACTGCGTTATTGATTAAAACATATCTAGGAATTTCTATTTCTTCTAACTTGTGCAAATTGCTTTTGAATTTTTCCCAAATGTTTTCTAGATGCGGTGGTAAGTGATCATCCCATTCTAACATTTCTTTCCATAATGTTTGGATTAAAATTTTACCAACTATCGTTACTGGTGAAATCCAACCCAACGGATCGAATAACTGGGATAACATGAATAAAACTGAACGTTTAGAATTATATGCA
>NC_092212.1:19024612-19034955 GCF_043381705.1 Parasteatoda tepidariorum
TTGTACCTTGGGATACTGCACAAGGGTGTTAAAAATACTTCATTACTCCCTTATAAAATAAAATTTTTTTATTTTTAAAGTTTTCATAGTATCTTTAAATGGTGAGCAATATTACGTTGCTTACATTTCTACCATAGTCTTTACCCAAGTAAATATAAAGATATTTGTTTTCAAACTGTCCCAAGGTGCAACGTCTTCCCCTACTATATAATTCGTTGCTTATTGTGTCTTTTCGATAATAATCTTACTTGCATGTCCATTATTTTCAATCTTCATATTGTAGAGAGGAATCTGGTAGCCATTAAGCTCCCATTTCAGATGATCTTTTCGATTTGAAACATGCTCTGTAACTATACTGATTGGTGATTGGCTCTTGCCTTTGCAATTAGGGTACAGTTCACTCCAATGGGAAGGTCCTAATGAAATAAATACATAACCACATAATTATACTAATCATAGATTGTTAATTCTTTCTAATATAATAAGAAGAAAAAATAATTAATTACTACTAAAATAATTTTCCTCAAATCGACCATAATGAACAAGAAAATTTAAAGCAATGAAATTTCTTTTGCTAGATCACGGATCTAGCTATGTTAAAAAATTATCAATGATTTCAACACCTCCAATTTCCCGTTTGAAGTATAAAAGTGAGAATTTCAGTAAAATTTGACGACTTAATACTTTAAGATGTTGTAAACTTAGGAAAATCGAACGTATGCAAGGCATTAATTTTAAACCCATAAGTTGATTTTCTAATCATGTTAATAATTATTTGCATTGTAAATTTTATGAGTTATATTTTTCGTATGAAATTGCTTGAAAACATTTGAATTTTAATCCTAAACGCAAGTTTGAACGAAACGACATTCTTAAGTTACGAACATATATGCGGATATGACGAAATTTGAAATTGCTATATTTTGAACTAAATTATAATACTGATACATATCTTCCTTTAAAAAGCTATGAAACAATTTTCGTTATAAATTTTTCTTAAAGGTTTTTTAAAAAAATGCTACCATTGATGTAATGTGGATTAACTCAGTTATCTTATTAGTAAGCTCAGTAATCTTTAAAAAGAAAAATGCGGTGCAAAATCATCAAATCGGAATTTTTTTCAGAAGTTACAACACAAGATATAAATAAATTAAAGTTTTTAGAACAAGGTTTATACTTATGTAAGGATAGCTAACCAAAGACAATTAAAACAACTTCAAAATGTGTTGTGAGTAGAGAAGAGAAGAGAAGAGACGAGCTGAGCCTAAGTTCAAAAACATGGGCCTGGGCCAAACGTGGACTCGTGTTCGTTAACTTAAAAAAAAAAGAAAAATTGTAGGCTCGGGTGGGCTTAGATTCATGATAAAATTTTCAGAATTTGTTTTTACTACTTTCCTCAAATTTTTTTTCTACTTAAATTAGACGTTTTTACGTATTTCAGTAGAATGCCGGATTCGAATCCCAGCCATGGTTGGTCAATTTGAATTCCATGTTATTTATGCAATCGTCAAAAAATGGGGACCATTTAATCCCCCCTGAAATGTATAAGTTATGAGATGATACGGAAACTATTGGTTTCTTTTATAATTGTATTTTAATGTTCCTATGGTGATAACGTAATAAAGTTTCTTACCATTTGAAAAGTTAGGATTATAAGACCATGACTTATCTTTGTCAGCTGGACAATCTTGAGCACTTGTTCTTGAAATATCTAAAATCAAAATATCAATTATTAGGGTATCAAATAAATATAATGTGTTCGCAAAGTTAAAATGAACACTACATACAGTAAAATCTATTCTTATATCGCAACCATCACAAAGATTTCTTCACATTTCCTTCAATAATCAGAAATTGAAGGAAAGAAAATGGTAACTACGCAATTTATTATTTTATGCTTTATATTATTTTATGTTATAGTTTCTTAAACCAGAATTTTATTATTTTGAAAAATGTCACAGCTTCTAACCAAAATTTAAATTTTTTTTGTTGGATTTTCAGCTAGGTTTTAATTTTATACTTCCAATGATAGCAAAGTTTAAGCTTTATATTGTTAATATTAGGATTTTTGAATCGAATTTTAAATGGTTTTAATCACCGTTGCAAAAAATTAATTAATCACCTACACAAATGCATGGTAGTCAATAGCCCGTGAGTGTAGTTCTCTTGCAACGAAAATTGAGTTCTGCTGTGGACTGATCATTAAGACACGGTTTCCAGTAGAACAATGAAGTCAAGAATCACTGGCTGCGGTCAATGTGCGGGTGGGTGACCACTTTAACAACCTTGAAGCACACCAGTTTTGGTCCTCGTTAAACTGTTCTATCGTTAAGTGCTCGACTTCGTTCGCAGATCTTTGGGATACCGAAGTAGGGAACAATCCCCTTTACAGAGGATCAAAAAATAGCGATGGCATGTCTTCTGATCATCCTCAGTGATGTTTCCCAAACCGTCGCCAATAGTCAATTGTGTAGCTTAGTGCGACGCCAAACAATAACAGTAAGAGCAAAGATAATTGTATGAAATATAACAAAAATTAATATTTGGAATAATGTATCAAATTTAAAAAAGGTTTTATCGACCACTATGTGCAAATAAATTAAATTATATAAATGTAGGATCACGTAATTTCCTTGGGTGTACAAATTAAGTTCGGTTCGGTATTTTGCAATCAAAAATGCATTTATTTCAGAACAAAATGAATGAACAGATTAATCAAAGTATTGTCCATCGGTGGTTACCACTTTTTCCCACCTCTCGGGCAATTTTCGAATTCCATCTGGAAAAATTGTCTCGTATTTTGAGGCGATCCAAGTTAGGAGCCAATTTTCGATTTCTGCAAACGAAGTGAACTGGTGACCTGCCAAATCGTGCTGCATCCGTCGGAGAAACCAGTAATCAGAGGAAGCAATATCGGGCGAGTGCGGTAAAATATCTCACTTGAGCGTTTCCAGATAATTTTTTGCGACATCAAGCAGATCGTTATTAAACAGAAAAATAACTTTGGCATGTCTTTGCTCATATTCCGGCCATTTTTCTTGTAATGCACGGCTCAAACAAATCAATTGTAGCCAATACCGATAACCCGTAATGGAATCACCTGGTTGTAGCAACTCATAGTATACAAAACTATTCTTCATTCACCATTCTTGAAACGTCGAAACCATTCCCTACATGATTTATCAGATGAAGCTCTGTCTTGTTTGATTCATTTAATTCACCATTACTTAGTTCAAAATAAAATTATTTACTTATACTTAGAACTAACATTGATTATGTATGATTAACACGTTCACGCCGGGAAAAGTGAAAATACTGGTACGGGAAAAGATAAAATACTGGTAGAAGAACTAATCCAATATTAGATAATATTCGGGAAGAGTTAATCTATTCTCAACAATAAACAATTCACTGTAAAGAAGTTCGTCACGGCGAAGAAGCAATTCAATATAAAAATTGCATCCGTTAAAAACAATTGGTAGTTATAGATTTTTTATTATTCCCGGAAAAAAACTAAAAAATGAAATTTATTGTTACCAGTTTTTACTCCGGTGCGCTGCCAAGATGAGAAAAGACGTGTTAAACTAACAATAATTAAAGTAAAAGCAAAGTAAGTCTGTCAAATTAGCAATCCTTACATTTAAGTTACCGTTTTTTAGTTATTTACACCCTGATTCTGATTTTGTACGAATGCTTTTATGGATCACCCGTCCCCAAGGGGTTAAAGCGCCTTGAAATGTAACTTAATTGTCCTTTCAATACGAATTGGAATTATCAATTTCGTTTTGAGTGAAATAGTGTCATTTAACATGTTCACGCCGGGAAAAGTGAAAATACTAGTACGGGAAAAGTGAAAATACTGGTAGAAGAACTATTTCAATATTAGATAATATTCGGGAGGAGTTAATCTATTCTCAACAATAACAATTCGCTGTAAGGAAATTTGTCAAGGCGAAGAAGCAATTCAATATAAGAATTGCAACCCGTTAAAAACAATTGGTAGTTATAGATTTTTTATTATTCCCGGAAAAAAACTAAAAAATGAAATTTATTGTTACCAGTTTTAACTCCGGTACGCCGCCAAGAGGAGAAAATCTAGCGTGACCCACCGGTGGGTCACCCCGGCGTGAACGTGTTAAGATCATGACTCTTGTCTATAGCCCATCAATGTAGTTCTATTGCGGAGATAACTAATACAAGATACGTTGAATAGGATTCAAAAAAATATGTAAATACAAAATAAAATCAAATTGATATTAATTTTAGAGTCATTACTCTATCGTTTATGACACTCTGAGCGCCTCTCGCAATTTAGAAGCACTCGTATTCAGGTATAGCAATGCGAACATCATATTGATATAAATAAAATTTTAGTTTGTAATAGACAAATATTAAGTAAATTTTAAATGCATTTTCAGTAAATACTTAAGACAATGTAAGTATTTTAGCTTTTTACGTAATCAGTCAGCGGTATAAACGGAAATTTCAGCGTCGATCATAGATGCCTGACGTGACACTCACGCAACGTATTAAGACTAAGAGAAAAAAATCAAATACTTACGCAGAGAGGATATGATACACCAAAATACTGTTATCAAAATCATTAACTGCATGATACTTTTTTTTCTCCAGTTTATCAATTGGAAATTGAAAAAGTATGATATAAATTCAAATGACTACTAAAACTTGAAACGTAGGAGAGATAACTTAAATTCGAAAGTGAAATTGCTTTCAATTATATTTTCCTTTTATAGGCAGAAACACATATATATTATGAGTAATTATACTTTTACTTCGGATAGAAAATTTATTGAACGCCCTTGAATTTGAATATTGTCAATCAATAAGTCTATTTAGAAAAAAATTATAATCGTTTTTTTTCGCCATTCATTGTAAATAATTTGGAAATATTTATCACATTTTGAATCTAAATTATATCATTACCATTAGTATTATCATTAATTTATTATCATCATTAATTTATTATTATCATTAACTATAAATATATATTACTTTAAAACGTAATTCTTGGGGGAATAAAGATTAAAAAAAATATTTTTAATACAACTCTAATCGATAGTACAATAGTTGACATTTAAGTATTCCTAATTATCAATATTTTAATATACATACATAAAAAGAGTACGTATTACTTAATATCGAATGTTTAAAGTTGAGCAATGAAACGTTTATGTTGCTATAGTAGTGACCTTCGATTTCTTGTATATGCATAACTTGACTTACTACTTGACTTGACTTAAATAACTTGACTTAAAGTAATTCTCAAGGAGAATTTTCAAAAAGCTGTTATTTTTTATTTATTGTTTAATTCTACATAATGCTTAGTTTAAAACATTGGACAAAAGCTGGTAGAGAAAAATTCCGATAAGTAAGAAAAATACAGTGCTTTTGTATTGAGCAATGTAATAGATAGGAAAGAATAATGTTATAATGCTTTTTTTTTTAAATGTCGTTCACTCATAGACTCAATTGCTTTTGCAATTTTAATTAAAATAAATAATTGCAATATTTTTTACCATCTCGTTACAGCAAGTCACAGGCTGAAGTAAGGTCACTGAATGGTGCACTGTGCCAAGAAGTGCGTACATTGCATGTCGGTAAGCTATGTAATCTATGTTTGTATTTTGTAATATAAGTGCTACATAGCATTATATTTGGAGATTTGTCAAGCATTATGAATGTTATTGCAATTGACTTACGAAGCATATTAAGCGCATTCAAAATATATTTTTTATTTTATTTTGCTTTATAGCCAGCGTGAGAGTTTGCGACTATCAATGTTTAACTCTGTAGCCTTGTAATTTTGAACCCAATCGAGAAGACGAGAGTGGTCCTGGGTCAACCGTGGGAGCTTTCTATCTTAACCTAATGCAGGTCATTGGAATGTTAGCCAGTGGTAATTTAACGTTGATTGGGTCGGTCATCAAACGTGCTGACGCCAGCACACACACAGCATGTCTCGCGGATGTCAGTTAACGTACAAATAAGTCTTCACGTGGTATCAAACTGCAGTTATCAGATAACTGCAGTTATCAAACATGATCTGAAATTACCCTCTGTCAATTTTTTTAAAGCTAAAGTAGTGGAAACTTCCGTAGTTATCATCTTAACTTAAATGTTAATTTCCTACCACCTTTTTTAAGAAGGTACTATTTAGATCACAACGTAGAGTCAGCGGGGAATAGGTTGGAATAAATATTAACAGTAGAGATTTTTTTTTAGCTGGAATAGATAATTAACACAATAACTAATGGCTTTCAATGGCTAATTAACACAATAGAATTTTCTTTAGAAAATTTGCTCACACGCAATGTGTGAAGTAAATGCAATAAAAAAAGAAAGCTAACAACAGTGGAAGGGCTATTCACAAACTTTTCATGATCATTTTACAGTAATGTAAAAAATTTCTTTTATAAGACAAAGTGTAAGAGTATTTACTCTTTTTAATTCAATGGTAATGTTTCACGTTAAAGAGATACGGCAGAAGCGTAAAAGAGGATATTCATACCTGAGTTGGCCAAAAATGTAATCGACTACATTTTTTTTATTATAGTAATCAATTACTTGTCATCATGATTACAATTTTCAAAAATTTTGATTACAGCTGTAATCATGATTACAATATTAATTACAGTAATCAATTACTCGTAATTGTGATTACAATTTTGATTACAGCTGTAATCATGATTACATAGTCGATTACAGTAATCAATCACTTGTAATCGTGATTACAACTTTCTAAAAATTTTGATTACAGCTGTAATCATGATTACAATTTTGATTACAGTAATCAATTACTTGTAATCATGATTCCAAGTAATTGCGATTACAAGTAATCACAACAAAAACGATTACAAGTAATTATGATTACAAGTAATCAAAAAATATGATTACATGTAATTTGATTACATGTAATTTGATTACATGTAATTATGATTACATGTAATCTAAATACACGATTACAAGACTATTGTATTCTTATAAATGATTATATTTTACAGTAGATAGTATAATGTATTTCATAATGATACATTTTGCATGTATTTACATTTACAGCAATTTGTACGTATTTGTATACGTACAAATGAATGTAACTAAAATGTATGTGCATATGATTTTATCTAGTGCACAAACATGTACATGCACATGTACAGTTTCACACCCATGTACATGCACTTATATTGTAAGTATAAAATATATGTACGTATGTATATAGCTAATAATTACGTATGTATGTGCAAACAAAGTAGACATGTACATATATACACAATGAATATATACATTTTATGCAAATATTTGTGCATGTAAAATATATATCTATGTTTATGTACGCATGTATATACAAGTACTTGTTGCTTGCACTAACATGCATACATTGTCTGTACAATGTATCTCCCATGCATGCATGTGCGATTTATTCATAAACAATATAATATATGTATGCACGTACAATATAGGTATATATGTAGTATGTACAATATATGCAGTATGCACAATATATGTACATACCTGCCAACTTCTAATCCTTTCTAGGATGATTTTCCGCAGTGGTAGNTCCCATGCATGCATGTGCGATTTATTCATGAACAATATAATATATGTATGCACGTACAATATAGGTATATATGTAGTATGTACAATATATGTAGTATGTACAATATATGCAGTATGCACAATATATGTAGTATGTACAATATATGTATGTATACATGTGCATGATATGCATGTCCAATGTATGGATGTACATATACACAATATGTTCATGTTCAACGCATGTATCCAAATATTCATAATACATTCGTGTACGATTGTACGTACATTGGGCGTATTTATATTTTACACATATTCATACATACATTCGACATGCATAACGTATGTACATACACACATTTGAGATGCATATATTGTACAGTCTTAAAATGTACATAGGATGAACATATAGTGTTCATATAATGTACATATGTGTGTGCGTATAGCGTACATATGTGCATGAATATATTGGGCATAATTCTTTCGTACAAATTTTACATGTGTACATGCATGCTATCCCTATCTATGCATATGGTGCAATGTATATATGTCCAATGAATGTATCTACACATGTACAATGCACGTATGCTCCCTGTATGCATATCCATATGTACTATATATGCATGTACAATGCATGAATGTATGTACATGCGTACATCATTACACGTATACATATGTACATTACATTTATGTCTAAATATGTGTATAATGCAATGAATAAAGTGCATGTAAGTTAACTTATAATGACTCAAACAAGTTAAATGACAAAATCAAACGATATTTAAATTTAGTTTTCAGCTTTAATTGTTCTATATCATTTTGAAATTCTTTGAATAAAAAAATTATTTTCAGGTATTTTCATGAAATGTTTGACAATATAGATTTATTTTTTTTATAACATAATGCCTGATTCATAGAAATTTTTTAAATGGCAAAAAAAAACGGTAAATGTGTAGAAATAATACTTGGAAATTTAAAATAAAATTATCGTTTGCTTTCTAAAAAATATGAGGCCTTATAACTTTATAACTTTAATAACATAACTTTACTTAGATAATAATGATACTAACTTGGATAATAACTTTACTTAGATAAAGTTTTTTAATGTATGCACAAAGTATGTGTATATTGTAATTACATATATTTAAATGTACGCATGTATTTATACATCACTTGCAATTATGTACATGTACACGCTGTATGTACATACGTACATTGTGCATATAGCTATTTTTTTTTGTACATTAATACATTACATGCGCATAAGTATTAACAAAGTATGTAGTTATACAAGTACATACGCACGTTGTACATAAGTACATACTTTGCGTGTGCATATATCGATGTACATATCAATGTACATGTATGCATTTTATTTACGCAACTATGTGCATATATTGTACCTTTAAATAACATTCTCACATATTGTACGTAAATACGCGCAATTTTATATACATACGCACATTGCATATACCTGCTATTATCGCAAATTTATACAATGTATGTACTTAAGTACATAAAAGCATGCAAACGTATAAACATTATTTTCATATACGTTCATACATATATTTTCTATGTATACAAAGATACAAAACATTGCCTTTTTGTGCAAACTAATATACATGCGTACATGTATTATAAAGGCATAATTATATGTGCTAAGCATATACGAATTGCATTAAGTATATTACAATATAATTATGAATATTGTACGTACAAACAACGTTTGTGCATACATTCTTTTCATCACGGATTCANTATAGGAATCACAAATTGTGCGTACATTCTATGTTCATAAAAATATATAATCTCATACATACTTACATAATGAATTTGCATATAGTATACAATAGTATATAATCGTAAAGTTTGATTACCAGTAATCACAATTGCATGTAATCAAATTGCTTGTAATCATGATTACATGTAATCATATTTTTTGATTACTTATGATCATAATTACCAGTAATAGTTTTCGTTGTCATTACTTGTAATCGCAATTACTTGGAAACATGATTACAAGTGATTGATTACTGTAATCAATATTGTAATCATGATTACAGCTGTAATCAAAAATTTTTGAAAGTTGTAATCATGATTACAAGTAATTGATTACTGTAATTGAAAAATGTAATCGATTACATTTTCGCTCTTCTCTGATGTAATTAAAAATTTTGATTACTTGTAAGAAGGTTGAACTCCGACCCACCCCAGGGGGGTATACGGAGATAAAAGTAAAATTATTACAATAAAATTTCTCTAAAAACTAAAGTTACAGTAAAATTTCGCCAAATGACAGTGGTGGTGATCAGTTAAAAGTGGATTAACAATAAAGTTTGACAATTAAAAACATGTGTTAAAGGCAATGAAACCCAATAGCGCCGGTGTAAATGTCGAGAATTAAATGATTATAATAATAAGGAAACAAGAGATTAAAAAAAATTCTCAAAACTAAAATCAATGAAAGCTAAAAGTCCAAATAGTAAATGTCTAAAAGTAAAAGTCTGACTAGAAGTCTATGAAGTCTAAAATCAAAAGTAGATAAAAATTCAAAATGTAAGGCTAAAAGTTGATTAGTAAAAATTAACGATGACATGCTCTATTGTTGGTTCATGACTGGGGCCAGTTGATCTGGGGCTAGAATGTCCTCGAGGGTTTGTTTAATAATTTGAGTCACAATTTTCCTGCAGGTCAATATAGCGAAGAATTGATGTTCCTCTTCGCAATTATTCATGTGGGTTCCACGAAGTGCCCGGAATCTTGGACAGTGCTTAAGTAGATGATCAACTAGT
>NC_092212.1:19035525-19081338 GCF_043381705.1 Parasteatoda tepidariorum
GGTGAATTCTCACCGAATTATCAAAAAAATTCTCACAAAATTATCTTCATCGAAGCCGATGCTTTACATCCGGCGTTCAGTACTATTTCATATTGTTTTACAACACATGGTTTTAGCCCTCTGGTGGGAAAGACTTTAAAACAAAACTTACAACAGTTACTTTTCTCAACAACTGAAATTTAGAATAGTGTGATTAAGAAAAATATGTGAACTGTTTGCAATTTCAAATTAATATTGAAATGCACTGGTTTAGAATTTTCTACAGTGAAAAGTTTTCGGAACTTCAGTGTTCAAAAAAGTATACAAAAGCTAGACGTTAAGAACGTATCCAATGAGCGAGCAAAGCGAGCATCGGATTGCGAAGCAATCCGAAATGAACTGCGAAAGCAGTTCCGGGGGTTGGCGAACGCCAGCGAGCAGGGGGCGAAGCCTCCTAGTCTTTTATTATTTTTTAAACCTTTCTTTCCTTATTTTATATTACAGTTTAAATTTATTTCATGTGATATTTTCCAAATAATTGTCTTAAATTAGGGTTTTGTTTTCTCAATTTAAACATATAATTTTCTTTAAACATCTTGCCTAACAAAATTTCACTTTTCTTTTCAAAAAGTATATTAACTTTCTGTTCGCTCCTCCTCGCTGGTCAACGCGGTCATTGCACTTCCTGCGAGGAGTTACCCCTCTATTACCGCTTTTTTTTTCTTTATTTATTTTTTTAAGGGGGCTTACGAAACCAATCTCTCTTATCTGATTTTCCAAATTTTTTAAGATCTTTCTCTAGCCTACTTGCTTGTTACACCAAGGGGTGCACCTTCTCCTTTCTTTCTCCGAGATGCGGAGATACGGCTCGTATAGAGGGAGTTAATTCTTTCTCCCACATCCTACTTTTTTTACTTAAAATATTAATTTAAAATCTCCAATTCATTATAAATTAATTTTCTTTATATCAACCTTATTATACCTTTGAATGTTCTTCGAAAATCATAATTTTTTATAATTTAAATGATTCTTCAGTATTCATCTTATCACCCTTTAAATTTCTTTCCTTTGTATCTTTTATAATGTATCACCTTTTATTGCGAAACCTTTATTGGATTTCAAAACTACTCTTACGTCACCCAATTCTCTTGAAACCTTAGCATTTGCTTTAAAAAAATTCTGTAACACAAGTTTTTTAGCTACAAATGTGATAAAAAGAGTTTTAATTTTTATGTATTTTCTTTACAAAATAACATAAAATGGTCCTCACATTTTATTTTCCTCTGTATTAATGCTCTTATTCTAAGCCAATTGGAAACCCTAATACTGGATTCAATAAGAATGTGACAGTATTAAGTTAAGAAAGAGAGAAATAAAAAATATAGTCTGTTAACCAAAGAATTTATTAATTGGTACATGTTATAAGGACATTACAAAGCACAAGGGTAGCATAAGGTGGCGCACTTTTTGTTTTTAGAAAACTTGTCTTGAATTTTATACATACATTTATACATAAATATGCATACATATAAAAAAAATCTGCATGTATGTCACCGTTAAAGTGCAATATCCTTTATTTTATACAAAAACTATGTATATCATGAAACAAATAGACAAGTCAGTTAAAGTTTATAAAATTATCAAATTCCACGACTTAACTAGGTATTCTATAGAATAATGATAACTTGATCGTAAAAGTAGGAAATACGGCACTCGAAAGTTCTTTGAACCGGTTCTAGCTGCTTTTAATCAGTTTTGAACCGGTTCTAGCTGCTTTTAGTCAGTTTTGAACAGCTGTTTTACAACTCTTCATCAAGTTGCTTTTAGACGTAGTTATTAATATGAGCAATAATAAATTATATCACTTGTTTATCCTAATTGTTTATCAATTAAACATTCGAATTGGGAATGAAATGTATTTTCAAGAGATTCTAGCTATTTATGATCCATTAATTTATAAAATAGCTTTGGGATTGTTTATTTTTCAGTTTGAAGGGTCTATCATTAGTTATTTCATAAAATAACTAGACAGAATGACATTTTTTTAAATCTATTATATACTTTAACTGATTTGTCTAGTTATTTCATGAAATACCTAGTTATTCTAAGAAATAACTGAATTATACACTATAACTGTAACATGTACATACAACTTAAACTAAATGAAGTTTTCTAATAAAATGTGCCCACCCTCACACGCTACGCCTATGCTTATAAGTTCTTCTCAAGTTAAAAACACAGTTGAAAAACACAAGTTAGAAAAGGATCTCATTTTTCTCAGTTATATAATGGACACATTTTTAATGCATTACAAATTGTATATTAAATAGTAATTTTTCAAGTTTTTATCATCTGTTTATGAATTATGCATAAACTTTCCGTCCATTTAATGGTTGAATCGGTCGATAGTTGTTGATAAGATGGCATTTATCTTCATTGTCAGTTCCCCTTCTTACGGAATACAATGAGTAGAGCTGTCTCATCTAAAAAATAAATAAAGAAGTTTTTTCATAAAACGTAGTTCAGAACAAGTTTGTTTTTCCTAAACAAAATCTTGTGGCACAATTATTTCAATATTTATTGTTGTAGGGCATTATCTGTCTGCACTCACTGTACGCATTTCTCGCTTCAGTATAAAAGCTACAAAATGTACCTTTCTTAAGCAACGTATTAACATGATGAACGCCACTCTAATATTACATGGCTTGCCCGTCTGATCAAACGGTTAATAACTGCAAACTCAATTTGCAAATTTGATAGATTCTGGTAGTTGTTTAAAGGGTTTTCATGATATATCCAGATATGCCAACTGCTCCGAACTCGCCAAAATAAATTAAAAAAACGGTAAATAACTAAAATTCGCAAATATTGGAATAATTTTGTTCACATTTAGGAATGTTTTGCATGATGTATCTGATTCAAAGTGGAGAATTATATAAGCCAACAATTATTTAGAAATAGTGGTGGGTAAAAATCTAATAAATTGAATTTATTAAACCAAGAATCACAATTAATAAATTACCACTCGAAAAAATGTATTTGCTGTCCGAAGCAAGTTGGCAACTCTGTGTATATAAGTAAAACTATTTATGTGTGTTCTATATTGCATTAATTTCTTCATACCATTTTAGTAACGTTAATAATATAAAAATATTAAAAAGTTTCCTCGAATTATGTGTTTCTAATAACCTTGGCTTCGCCGGTCACCCCCATGACATTCAACGTGTTAAAGTGAAAGCTGACATAAGAAAATATCTTTTTTTTTTAACCCTTTCGGATTTCTATTGCAAAACTTAGCTTTACAGGACACATGCAAACACAATATTTGGCAGTTCATTCTAACCGAAGTTACATAGTTCACCTCTTAGTCGTTTAAAGTATAGTGATTACTAAACCTTTAAAAGCAATTAGTTTCACTTTTTTTGTGGTTTGTAACATTTGTTGAATTATTATAGCCAGAATTGCTACATTTCATATGAAAGAGTTTATTTGTGATTAAACATACAACTACTTTAACTAAAACATAACGCCCCCATTTAGCATGAATTTCTTTGATAACTTTTTCGGTAAAATGAACATTAATGTCTATTGTATTGTTACTATTCAGGCAGATTAAAATTAAAATGTGGAATTTAATTAAAAAGTGAATAAAATTTGTAAGAGGAATTATTTCATAAAAGGATAGATCAAAATATTAATGAAATTTAACTATTGCAGCATACTGTGAAAATAAAGAAACATTTTGTCTTGTGATCGTCTATTTACTATTATAAAATACAAATGGAAACGGTGTTCTAAAAGGTTGCTCTGATCCCTTGTTCCAGAAGGATCTCCAGGTTCATTGGTCGGTGCTATGGTAGATGCAGTTATCACAGAAAAACAATTCCTATTTCAGATTCTTTTAATTATTTTCCTGCATATTGGTTGGTTCATGGATGTGGATGACTCCCCTTACAGATGGCATTCACTTGTTCAGGTGGGACACAAATTCTGGATCAAATTTTTGGATCATACGAGGCTTCTCTTTTTAAAGGAAAAACGAGAATCGAGTTGTAAACTACAGGAATATGTAAACATCAGAATCATCTTATTTGGTGACTGTTACTATGGAAACTCAACAACTATTGGCGACAGGCACGCGTGTCGCCATCCATGTTGCGCATCATAATCGGATAACTTTGAAATTGAAATAAAAATGTGATTTAAAAATTTAAAAGATAAACTTTAATTTAAATGTATTACTATATTGTGACGCCCGGTGGCTGAGTGGTAGCGCTTTGCGCTCCCGTGCCACAGATCCTGGGTTCGATCCTCGGGTCGGGCAAGGTTGACTCAGCCTTTCATCCCTTCAGTGGGTCGATAAATGAGTACCAAGCATGCTTGGGTAACGCGCTCTGCTGACCACCTAACCGGAACATTTGCTCCTTCACCCCAAAGCCTAAGGTCAAGAAAACTGAGATGGGCACAGTAGGCCTAGGCCCTCTATGGACAGTCGTGCCACTGAGTCTAGTTTTTCTTATTACCATATTGAACCTTTAAAAAAAGGGTGAAATCTGAGATATTCAACAGGAAGGTGAGCACCAAAGAGTTTTTAAAGTCGAAAGAGACGTAGTTCTCTCACAAGGTAGTTTTCTCAACTGACGTCAAGAAGGCTCGCGAAGAAGAGCAAACCTCCTCTCGGTCACCGTTAAGCAGAAAGGAATCGATACAAAAATCAATCAATCGACTTTAAATGTTAAAATGAAATCGCGGTTAAATGTACTAAAACTGAGAAAAATACGTTGATTTAATTTATCTAACATTTCGTACAAGAAATGCAGAAACTAGGTTGAAGCAATTAAGGAGTAGAATTTTGATGCACGTGTGATGAAGCAACATCATAATGTCCTATATCTCTTACTCATCAACACGCAATGAACTATAATCTCCATTTGGTCTCACATACACACAGTCTTTTACGTAAAATAAAAATCCTGTTAATTAAATCGCGATGCTCTAAACTGCTGGCAAATAACTTTATTTTACGTTAAGAGAGCTATTATGTTTTGAAAAACTAGCTAAAATTCTTTGCTTTATATTAAAATTTTTGTTACTTAATCTCTGATATTTTAAAATTGCATACAAAATCCTAACAGATTTGTTTACTCTATCGAAATTTTATTGCCACTGAAGTATTGTAAAAAAAGTAGAATTTTTCCTTTGAGAGCTCTTGTTAAGATAATTGTTGTCTATTATGAAAAGAAAATACGTACTTGGGATCTTTTAACATATTTAATTGGTTTGCAAACCAACCATGTGACATTCTCTGAGCAGGGTGGTGTAGTCAAGGATCCGTTGTAGCGATAATAAGAACACCCATTATCTACAAGATTTTCCAGATATATATTTCTCCGAAACAGCCACCATTGAGTAATGGTACCTTCGAATGTTTCGTCTTCATATAGATACTCATCCATCACAGACAAAATTGTATCCAATGTCGGATTTTTTCTATAGTTCTCCTAAATAAAAATGATTTTCGTATATTTTTATTATTTAAAATAAAACAAATATATGTAGAAACAGCTTATGAATCTTAAGATTGAATATTTTGTAACAGGCATTAACCCCTTGGGGACGGGTGATTCAGAAAAGCATTCGTACAAAATCAGAATCAAGTTGCAATTAAATAAAACCAGACTTAAAAGCCANACGATAACTTAAATGTAGTCGTTGCTAATTTAACAGACTTACTTTGCTTTTACTTTAATTATTGTTAGTTTAATCATATATATAATCAATGTTAATTCAACTAAATAGTTTTATTTTGAACAAAGTAATGGGGAATTAAAAAAATCAATCAATTATAACTCCTCCCTCAAATGAACTGCTAAAGAAATACTTTGATTACCAGTTTTATCTTTTTACCCTGATTGACACGGTTTTATGCTGGCACGTATTTGTGACAGTCGGCGCGAAAGGGTTAAGGAAGTTCACTGATAAACAGCTCCAGAATACCGTATTCTAAATGTTCTGAATATTTATTCACTCGCGTGAAGACATTCTGTAATAATTTATCACTGGGATTTTTCATGGAATGGTCAAAATATTGTTTTTATAAATTCTCCTAATGTAAAATGTAAACACACTTATGTTCATAAATTGAGGATAATACCAAATAAAGATTTAAAAAAAAACGAAAACAAAAGTGACGTCTTTATAAAGCCTATTTATTAACCCTTTGGGGACGGGTGATTCAGAAAAGCATTCGTACAAAATCAGAATCAAGTCGTAATTAAATAAAAAACGGTAACTTAAATGTAGTCGTTGCTAATTTGACAAACTTACCTTGCTTTTAATTTAATTATTGTTAGTTTAAACTTATAATCAATGTTAATTCAAAGTATAACTAAATAGTTTTATTTTGAACAAAGGATTGGTGAATTAAATAAATCAAACAATTATTACTCCGCCCACAAATAAACTGCTAAAGAAATACTTTGATTACCAGTTTTATATTTTTAACCTGATTGATACGGTTTTATGCTGTCACGTATTTGTGANCGACTGTCACAAATACGTGACAGCATAAAACCGCATCAATCAGGATTAAAATATAAAACTGGTAATCAAAGTATTTCTTTTGCAGTTTATTTGTGGGCGGAGTTATAATTGTTTGATTTATTTAATTCACCAATACTTTGTTCAAAATAAAACTATTTAGTTATACTTTGAATCAACATTGATTATATATGTGATTAAACTAACAATAATTAGAGTAAATGCAAAGCAAGTCTGTCAAATTAGCAATGACTACATTTAAGTTACCGTTTTTTATTTAATTACAACTTGATTCTGATTTTGTATGAATGCTTTTCTGAATCACCCGTCCCCAAAGGGTTAATGGTGTTATCTTGGTGGTAACAGGTATCTGGAGTTCTCTAAATTAAAATTTGATGTAAATCAGAGTATAAGCTAAGCCTGGACTCATCGGAAAACATCACAGAATATGATAATATCCATTTTATATGTTTTCTATTCCAGACTAATCGCTGTTGATTTGCCGTGAGTAGAACATATCTGACATGCCTGCTAGCATCTAGAGTAATATTTCCCAAACTTCTGTAGAAGGTTTGCTTTGAAATTACCCGTGGTTGCAAATAGCTGACAAGACAGATCGGATACTATACGCCCTTTTTGGCAGTTACTGATGCCAAATACCGGTTCATTCTGTGTTGAAACTCGGAGACGATCAGTACTGCGGAACGGATTGCCTTGACAAAAGGGTTGTATAGTCTTTGATTTAATAACTCCTTGATCCAAGTCAGCTGTCAGAAAACAGTGCTTGCGAGCCAAAAGTAAAAGTTTTGTGATTTGAATGTAGTAATTTGTCTCATTACATAACCGTTGATAATAATTTATACAAAAATAAGCGACAGTTATTTGTGAAGAATAATTATGTTAAACATTTAATATTTTATGAAAAACTTACTTCAAAGAAAACTCCAACGACGGCAATTTCACCTTGATCGTTTCTGTGTACGAAGTGAGCCTTTTGAGAAATAAAACAAATTTAAATACAAAATTTCCAAATATTTATGATGTATGTAAAAATTCTGAACCTTTTGCATTCCAGTGCATTTTTTTACGACCAACTCTGAAATTTAATTCTTTTGTTCATATTTAATAACCACTTAAATTTTTTATTGTTAACTGTTCAATAAAATTACTGCATTATGTATTTTAATTTAGTACTCACAATAGCTCTAATAGTACTCGAAGTGCTAAGTGTAAAACTTGCTTCTTAGTGCAATTATCCATATTTGCAATAACTTATCACCAACTGTTATTTCTTGTCTAGGATTATTACATAAATGAAAAGTTAGCCATGGTGACTCAGGGGATAAAACGTTGGATAAAAAGACAGGATAAAAACACAGGATAAAAACCCATCTTCCAATGAGGTGAGCCGGGTTCGAATCACATCGGGCCCGCACCCGGCTCGTTGATGTAAAATATCCTCATTGGTAGATGGATCATGAGTTAGATTCCACTTGCCATCAGGCTAACCGGAGAGGTTTTCATGGTTTTCTTCTCTATGTAACGCAAATGACGGTTAGCTATATCAAAAAGTCCTTCATGAAAGCAAATTTCTCCCAATACTTGATCGTAGAGTTCACTTGTCTTCTGGGTAGGATACAAAATTACAAGGCTGAGGAATTGAACATTAGTAGTCGTAAACCCAAGAAATTAGTTCCCAAGATATTGGTTCGGCTGTTCAACAACGGTTATAAAATAAAATAAATTATTTTATAACTGATAATAAAACAATTTATTTCTAGCATCATTTTAAGGAAAACATTCCTGATTACCAGGATCTACTGATTGATGTTTGTTATAACTGTCGTAAGTATGGTTATTCACTCTGTCTAAAAAATATACAAAAAAAAAATTTACTACTACAAGTTTTTTAAAATTTTCTCGTAAAGCTCCATATGTAAGTTATCCGTGTAATATGATTTTGGTTGACAGGTGTCCGCCGAGTAACAATAATCCCTTTGCACACAAATTTTTTGAAAAAAAACCGGCCAAGAAATCAATTTTTTTAATGTAAAAAAAAAACACTTTATGTTAAAAAACACATTGTTATTTTCAATTCTCGATTATATTCGAGTGTGAAAAATTATAGCAGCATAAAATACAACGCCCCTCGAATTATCTCGAGTGTGCACAGTTTAGCCAGTTTAGCGAGCTCGAATTAAATCGAGTGCACAAGTTAAGGGGGTTTAAGAGCAGCACTACCTGCAACTTCTGAGGCAAATTACGATAGATAGTTAATTTAAAATAAGTTGTAAAAAATTCTTCACAAACGATGCATCCATTTTTTTTATTTCTTATATCAAAGCTTAACCCCGTCCCGCCCCCGTCGTGGGGCATCCGGAGAATACTATAGACTCTAAGTGCAAGCACGTGACCTCTCATCAAAAGAAAAAGAGGATTCAAAAAGGTTGGTGGCAATCCATGGCAACACCAGAAGGCCTCAAAGAATTTAGCGAAATCTTAAAATGTACAATAGTAGTTACTAAGAAAATAGAATTTAGGAGTTTGATTGTTCAAACATAATGGGCAAGGCATCCAAAAAGGTAACAAGCATATTGTGATGATGAAAAGCACCAGAATTTGTCCAAAGCTCATAAAAACAAATACAATTTCAAAAAGTAACCTTTTATACTTCCTTTCGTCAGTTCATACGCTTACCTCCATTGCGTACTTGCGTCCGTTGATTTCATGCTCCGAGCCTTTAGTTGAAAGGTTACCCCAATGAAAGTGAAAGCTTTCTAAACTATAATTAACATTGTCGAGATCCAGTGATCGTCTTGTACCATCTCTTGGTGTAATCGCGACTAAAATGTAAAAGAGACATTTTTATAAATTTAAATAGTCACACAGCTACATATTTTATTAAGAACATAAGATAGATATATTGAATTACCGGTACGGGAAAGATTTCCACAGGGAAAATAACTGATAGTAAAAGCATTTGTTTTTTTACTTGTTTTCTGGAGAAATAAAATATCTATGACCAGCATTATATAGTAAATTTTATGCTTTACAGTTTTGACAATTAATTAAATGTGCATGCCAGATATGGAATGCATTTTTTTCTATGTGCAATTGCTTACAAACAATATTTTTTTTATCACACAATAAAAAGATAACATTATGATACTTTTACTAGCATCTATTCTCTTTTTTCTAGATAGAAGTTCTGTTTCTTTCTTATTTCAATTTTTAAGTTATCAGAATCAAGATATTTTCCTCTTCTTCAAAACAAGTTAGAAATAAAACAGTTTTTCTGCCAGTTTTTATTTTTTTCTCCGGTTAAGATTTCCAGTGAGAGTTTTTCTCGTGATAGTAACTCAAAAGAAAAGACAAAATGCTCCTTTTAAATAAAATATAGAGTTCGCAGAATCTCAATAACTAACAATAAACTATGTAACAAATAAAAACATTTTACTTGAATTTATGCTGGACTGCGGACTATACTTTTAGGGAAAATTTCTTCAAATGGTAGCTTTTGAAAATTT
Source organism: Parasteatoda tepidariorum (assembly GCF_043381705.1). Taxonomy (NCBI): domain Eukaryota; kingdom Metazoa; phylum Arthropoda; class Arachnida; order Araneae; family Theridiidae; genus Parasteatoda; species Parasteatoda tepidariorum. Next base: position 19,045,572 of record NC_092212.1, read on the forward strand.
GTTTAAAAGTTTTTTTTTCTTACCACCACATGTGAATGATCTAAGAGTTCATGTAGCATGCCTCTTATTTTCAGTTAATGCGGGATAAGGCTTTTAAATTATAAGCAGATATTCTGAAGTTTTTAAGTTTTATGTGCCCACCACTCTACTAGATATTTTGTAAAAAGCGTAGTAGTTGGCTGATCCAAATCATGCTAAGCTAGATTTATGAAGTATTTGCTAAAAGGGAGAAAATTACATTTAGTTTGAACATACAAACTTTTTATTTTGTCTTCATAAAATGATTTCAAATAGTAATGTAGTGAAATATCATGATATTGAAAAACTTTTTGAACTTTTTAAACTCATACAATGACATCAGTAACTCTTTCAATATCTAACATTTAAAAACGAAATTATCCTAAATATTTCATCCCACTCCTACACTAAAGCTTCTATGTAGCTTAATTTTGGCTTTAAAACCTTTCATTTACTGATAGCAGCCATGCTAACTTACATTCTAACGGAAATTTTCTCTTGAGTATCTAAATCTATAATAGATTTTATGCTTTTCTATTTAATTTTTAACTTAATCAAATTTAATAATTTACATAAATAAATTTTCTGTACTCATATAATTAATGGGTAAAGAATTATAATACGATACAATTCATTGATTGGTTCTTTTGGAAAATAACCTTACTTGTATATCCATTGTTTTCAATCTTTCCAATGATTTATAGCGCTATATACCTATAAGCTTAAAATGTTGCTTTTGGTAATAATAATATTAATAGAAAGAAGAATTTGGTCGATTTAGAAAATGGGAGTCTCAATTTTAATATTTTCTTTACGCATTGAATCAGGTGGCATAGAATTATATAGGGAATAGCGTTGCACAGTGGAACGAACAGCATAGCCCTACCATCTACTGGCGACTACGACTAACAAAACTAATTTGACATAATTGCTCCCTCAGCCACTAATGTAGAGCAGCTAAGCAACTTTAAAATGATTTTTGTGGGCACTAGAGAATAAAAGGAAAAACTTTTCTTAGAAAAGTAAATTATTATTTCATCTTTTTTCCACTTTGTCCTTGTTAATTAGCGTTAAATATTTAGATAGTGTATTGAACTCTTGACTGTATTCTATGTAATAGTATGGTTAGTTAATTTGAATTATTAACCGCAAACACTTTTACAAGTTATGTTTTTGTCTTTTTCAATGGACCTTGGGACTAAATTGTCAAAACGGGAATGAACGAAATCTTGTGCTGTTTAACACGTTCACGCCGGGAAAAGTGAAAATACTGGTACGGGAAAAGAGAAAATACTGGTAGAAGAACTATTTCAATATTAGATAATATTCGGGAGGAGTTAATCTATTCTCAACAATAACAATCCACTGTAAGGAAATTTATCTCAGCGAAGAAGCAATTCAATAAAAAAATTGCATCCGTTTAAAACAATTGGTAGTTATGGATTTTTATTATTCCCGGAAAAAACTAAAAAATGAAATTTATTTGTTACCAGTTTTTACTTTGGGGCGCCGCCAAGATGAAACAATCTAGCGTGACCCACCGGTGGGTCTCCCCGGAGTGAACGTGTTAAAACGGGAATAATGAAATGAAAAGAAAAAAATAAGAAATGAAATAGATGAAAAAGAAATAATATGTAAATTTCCTACACCCTCAAAAACAAGGCCTTCAGTTCGTCAGAAGCAATCACACAAGTTCCCTGTGAATTTCAATGTATATGACATGTTTCTGAACTAATCTGGTAAATAAATAAGCCTTTTTTCCATAATGTTTTGCATTTTACGTATATTAACACGTTGAATGTCACGCTAATTTTACATGGCTTGCCCGTCTGATCACGGTAAATCACTGCAAACTAAATTTGTAAATATCAGATTTTGCTACTTTTTTATAAGATTTTTCATGACGTATATAAAAGAAGTGTGGTGAATTGTATAAACCTACGAATTGTTTAGAAATAGTGGTGGATAAAAATCAACTAAATTAAATTTATCAAACCAAGAATCACAATTAATAAACTACCACTTGAAAATATTTATTCGCTGTCGGAAACAAGTTGGAATCTCTGTGTATAAAAATAAAAATACTTTTGTGTGCTCTATGTTGCATTAACTTCTTCAAACCATTTTAGTAACGATAATAACATAAAAAAAATTAAAAATTTACTCGAATTATGTGTTTCTAATAATCTTGGCTTCGTCGGTCACCGGTGACCCCCATGGTGCTACGAGCAAGCTCAGTGTCGGTCACCGGTGACCTCCATGACATTTAACGTGTTAAAGTTTATTTGCTATATTTGTTTCATTAAGTGCCAGGGAACAATACCCTGCATCCCAAAGTATAACATGGTGATGTATCTTGGGATACTGTCCAAGGTTGTAAAAAGTAATTTATTACTTCCTAATAGAATAATATATTTTTAACTTTATGATAGTTAATAAACTCTTTAAATGGTAAGAAATAAGTTATTGCTTACATTTCTATCATAATCTTTACCCAAGTGAAAATAAAACTATTTGTTTTCAAACTGTCCCAAGGTGCAACGGCTGCCCCTACTATATAATTCGTTGCTTGTGTCTTTTCGATAATTATCTTACTTGTATGTCCATTATTTTCAATCTCCACATTGTTAATAGGAGTCTCGTAGCCATTAAGCCTCAAGTTCTGACGACCTTTTGCCTTTGAAGTTTTGCTTGTATCTATGTTGATTGGTGATTGGCTTTGGCCATTGCAATCAGGGTATCTAGCACTCCAATTAGAAGGTCCTAGTGAAATAAATGCATAGCCACATAATTATACTAATCATATTTAGTTAATTATTCTTAATAAAATAAGGGATAAGTAATTATTAACCGTTTAATGGGTCATTTATTTCTAGCAAAGGTAAATTAATGTACTTATGGAATTGAAATTGTTATAAGAATAGTAATTGATATAAGTAAAAAAAATAATTTAGTTTATAAAAATGACATTTCTTTGGTGGTAAATATATTTAACACGACCATATATTATTTATTGACTTTTGTTTTTCTTTACTTATAAAATAAATTTTATAAATGCTACAAACTTCAAAAGGAATTATGCAGTTTACAACTTTTAAACGTTTTCTTAACCTAACAAATGGTTGCCAATTTTATTCAAGCGCACTTCAAGAAAGCTGAAGTTGTTAACAAATGGAAACCAAAATTAAAAGTGGTAAAAAAGTTCACCATAGACTTAAAAATTGGTGGTAAGTATACTTACCACGGCTTTAGAAAGGGTTAAAGAACTTCTTATGTAGTCAATATTTTTCTATTTAATATATTACTACTAAAATAATTATCCTCTAATCGACCACAACAAACAAGAAATTTTAAGGCAATTAAATTTCTCTTAATAAATGATAAATCAATTAATAGTAAAAAATTAACTATAATTTCAACGCCTCTAATTACACGAAGGCACGCCTCTAATTACATACATTTGAAGCATGAAAGTGAGAATTTTAATAAAAACATTTAATATTTTAAAATGTTGTAAACTTAACAAAATAGAATAGATGTAAGGCAATATTTTTAAACACATAAGTTGATTTATCGATCAAATTAATAACTATTTGCATTGTAAATTTTATAAGTTATTTTTCCGTGTGAAATTATTTGAAAACATTTGAATTTTCATCTTAAACGCAACCCGGCATATGACGAATCTATATGGAGACATGAAAGAATTTGAATTTCGTACTACAAACAAAATACTGATAGCTTCCTTTAAGAAACTGCATTACAATTTTTTTTTTAATAAATTTTTAGTTCAGGCTTTAAAAAAATGCTAAAAATGGTTAAAAGAAATGCGTAAGGTTTTAAAAAATAACTCAATAAGCTTTAAAACGCAAAATCATTACGTCTGTATTCTAAACGTTATAACATAAGCTATGAATAAATTAAAATTTTTATGGTTTAAGCCCGTGTAAGGATTTGTAGTGAGTAATGATGCGACGGGCTGAACGTACTCTTTAACTGAAAAAAGGTTTCAGGAGGGTTAATATTTTCATAATTTTTTTACTACTTTCTAGTAATTTTTCTTTTTAGTTCTTTAATACGACAATTTTTCATAATGCAGTAAGGGATCATGGTGACTCAGGGTAAGGAGCGCTCGCCTCCCAATGAAATTGTCAGACTATGAATTTCAATGAACAAGGTTCGAGTAAGAGTCAGAGATCAGGAGTTCGAAAAACCATTGGAAAAACCATCATTTAAAAATAGTTTAAAGACAGAATTTGCATAGTATTAATTTTGAGTGAGTAAGTACCCTTATTATGCAACTGTTATTTTGTATATATATAACAAATCAAGATTGGATTTGGAGTTTGTTTCTTTTGATTTTCATGACTGTATGAATTGAATTCGTTACCTCATCTTATGGAGAGGATTGTTTTTCTTTTATGATGTTTAAGTTAAGTTATGATTTTTGTTGCTTAATAAAATTTCTGATTAGTTAAAAGATGACTTTTTCATTATGCTTGCTAAGCATTTTCCACAACGCACTGAACAGAAATGACCCGGGTGCGAATCCCAGGAATGGTTGGTTGATACGAATTTTGCCCCCATTTCGTACCGACCACATTGCTGACATAAAATATCCTTAGAGGTAAACGGATCATGAGTCAAAGTCCCCTTGCCATCAGGTTTACCGAGGGAGGTTTTCGTAGTTTTTCTCTCCATATAACGCAAATGCGTGTTAGTTCCACCTGAAAAGTCCTCTGTGCAGGCAAATTTTCTCCAAAACTTGATCCATGATTTCCCTTGTCTTCTGAATTGGGTTCAAAATTGCAAGGTTACGGATTTGACAATGCTATGCATTCAAAAATTTACAACGGTATACTAACATTTCTTCTGATTGGGAACGTTATAGATGATAATAAAAAAAATTTATGGTTTCTGTTGAAAATTCTTCTTCGGTATTTCACTTTCACGTTCATTTCCAGATTTTTCCCTTCGCTTTTTGTATTAGAGATTAGTGATAAAAAAGGTTTGAATGACTAATTTCCTTGTTTAGATTTCAAAGGCCGAGTTGTCCAGCAGTGGACTGATCGTTAAGACACGGTTCCCAGCAGATCACCGAAGTCAAGCATCACTGGCTGCGGTCAGTGTGCAGGTGGGGGACCACTTGGATTTGGTCCTCGTTAAACTGTGCTATCGTAAAGTGCTCGACTTCGAGTGCAGGTCGTCGGGCTACCGAAACGGGGGAGCCATCCCCTCATCAGAGGATCAAAATTGTGATGGCATGTCTTCGGATCATCCTCCGGGATGTTTCCCAGACCGTCGCCAATAGCCCATTGTGCAGCTCTAGTGCGACGTAAATTAACAACAACAAAGGCCGAGTTTCGAGACCTCGACTTTCGGCCTTTATCCAACGCATATCTTGGGCGGACTCTTGCTTTAAGTATATCTATTTGCATCTTAGACTCAGGTGGGCTTCGGATTAAAATTCTTCGAATTCAGACCTCCAAAAGGGAGTGAGAGAGAGACGGAGAGAGAGAGAACTTATTATCTTGTTGTCTCATCACGCATTTATCTTTAAAAAAAATAATAGTTCATTTGCATTTTCATGGTTAAATGTTAGATGACATTTCGAAATATACTTTTAATTAGTGTCATTCAAAAAAAGATTTATTTCAAGATAAAATCATTTTCGAGATAAATGAGTAAGATGATATCTGAGTTTGGCAATAAAAGGTGATTATTATAATTCAGCGGGAAAAAATATTATTTTCAGAATGAAGATATAAAACCCATGGAAAGATAATGCCTTAGATTGTTTATAAATGTTTGCCTCAAATGTAATGTCAACTCGCATGCTTTGACGATATTTGTGAGAAGTTCTTTTATTTATAAAAACAATTTTTTCTTTCAATTTTCTTTCAGTTTCAATTTTTTCTTTCGAAAAAATTTGGAGTGCTAAGATTTAAAAGATCTAAAGAATACAATAGGTTTAGCACAAAAAGTACCCGAGTATTGTTGTTGTGTGCTACTTGCCAATATTAGCATGCCTGCTTGAAACCAAGCGAATTTTTATGGCAGTGGGTGCTTGTTTTTCAGTGGCGCCATCTATGGCCATGAACCAATCCAAAAGACAAAGCAACCCCTGGATCAGCTCCCCGGAAGTATGATTATTTATGGGAAGATGGAGGACTTTGAGACTCGACAGATTTAATGTGCATCAGTCAACATTTTACTACACGGGGAGTCTTCGGTCGCCGGGGATCGAACCCACGTCTTCTTGGACATGAGTCCAGTGCATTACCAACCACTCAATCCCAGCCCCTCCCAGATATATTGATTTGTTATGAGAAATTGGAGGACTTTGTGGCCCAAACAGATTTAACCTACACCAGTCCTCATTTAAAACACAGGGATTCTTCGCCGTGGTAGATTTGAACTCCCTTTCTCATGAACACGAGTCCACCTACCAACCCAGCTATCCCAGTTCCATCTGGATATTAAACATTTTAACTTAAAATTGTTACTCATAATACTATGAAAAATACACGAAATTAGAAAAATAACTCATTAATCATTTTCTTTATTTACAATGAATTTTTGCACTACTTGCAATCTCTTACACCAATTTTATTACTAACTACTAATCTTTAATCAAGTCCATTCCACACATTCAGTTGTTTCACATTATCAATAGTTTCTAATACTACATGCATGCATTTTTAAACCCTGTTAAGAACATCTAAAATCGATTAAAAATTTTAGTCAGGCACGACATTAACAAGTGGAACCTTAAACCCTACGTTCTTAGGAAAGTGACAGACTTTAGCTCTTTGCTGTTTATAGAATAGTGGGTGTTAAACGTATGTAAGAAATTAGTTTTACATCTCCAATAGTTTGTAACAATTGTTGAATTAGTATTGCCAACCTGGCTACATTGCAACGGAAAGGGTAAAAAAGATGTCATACAGCAAGAGAAACGCATCATGGCAAATTCTGTTTTACTTATGTTAGTAACTTAAACCTTAGTGCATTGATAAATTAAGGTGAATCAAGAATAAACTATTAAGTTTCAAATGCTGAAAGGTTTTTTTAAAATATCAAAATGAAACAAATTGCAGCAGGATTACGTAGTAGGAAAGTAATTATGTCACAATTTAAATAAAAAAGTTTCTCACCATTTGGGAAGTTGGGGTCATAAGACCATGGCTTATCTCTATCAGCTGGACATTCTTGAGCCTTTGTTTTTAAAATATCTAAAATCAAAGTAACAATTATTGGGGTATCTAATAAATATAATGTGTTCGCAAAGTTAAAATGACTACTTACTGTAAAATTAATTCTAATATTGCAACCATCACAAAGAATAATCCGAAGTTGCGAGAAAAAAATGGAAGCTAGTAATTTCTTATTTTATGTTGTATATTATTTTATGTTGTATATTATTTTATGTTGTACTTTCTTAAACCAGACTTTCATTATTTTGATATCGTCACAGTTTATAATCAAAATTTCAATTTTTACGGATTTTCTGTTAAATTTTAAATTTATATTTCTGTTACTTGCAAAATTTAAGCTTTTTCTTGCTAATATTAAGGTTTTTGAATCAAATTTAAATGGTTTTATTCACAGTTACGTAAAAGTGAATGAAACATCTACACAAATGTATGATAATAGTTATTAATTTAGGTATATAACAGTAATTAAGTTTTGCAAAACAAAAAGGATATTCCTGCCTTCGAATGTAATTCAATTGTCAATTCATTACGAATTGGAAATATAAATCTCTTGTTTAGAATAAAATAGTGCCATTTAAGACGGTTGTCAATTGTCCGTGAGAGTAGTTCCATAGCAACGATAACTGAGTCCCGTAGTAGCACGGTTCCCAGTCGGAAACATCAAGCATCACTTGCTGAGGGTCAGTGTGCGGGTGGTTGAAAACTTTGATCAGCCTAAATAGGGATCGAGGATGTCCGGTATCAGTTCTCGTTAAACTGTTCTACAGTGAAGTGCTCGAATTCGCGCAACGGTTGTCGGGCTACCAAAGTAGGGGAGACATCCCCTTTGCAGAGGAATAAGATTATGATGATGTGTCTTCGGATCCTCCACAGCGATGTTTCCCAGACCGTCGCCATTGTAAGTGCAAGCTAAGGCTCCTATACTATCAGAGCTGCACTATCAAGCAATATTGGAGCAAACGAGTTCGCAAGTTAACGTTATTTTAGTATTCGTTATGTTATTACAGAGACGCCAACTGCTGCGGACACGCCGAAAAAATTTAAAAAACGGTAAATAACTACAAAGTAAATTTTGCAAATAGTTGACAACATTTGCTTGCATTTAAAAATGTAAGGCATGTAATAAGTACTATAAAGTGGTGAATTATATAAGCCAATGCTTTGTTTAGAAATAGTGGTGGATTAAAATCTACTAAATCGAACTTATGAAACCAAGAATTACAATTAATAAACTACCACTTGAAAAAATTTATTCGCTGTGCTTATGTTAGCTCTTTGCTCCAACAATAAATGATAAGTCGGCCTGTCTAATTCAGAGGCTCTAGTGCAAGCAGCTCTTGTGCGACGTAAACCAGTCAGGGGTGAAAGCGAGACGGAAAAGAGGAAAGGCTGGTAGTAAAACCATTTCAGTTATAGCTAGTTTTGGGGAGGAGTTTACTTATTCTTTTTTTAAATTTTTCAACAATATCTACTTTATCTTGGAAAAGAAGCAGTTTTATATATATGCCAGAATTATAAAAGAAATCTTGATAGTTACAGATATTTCATTTTTTTCGAAAAAAATGCTGGAATGAAATGTTTTACGTACCAGGTTTTTCTCTATTCCGTCTTGCTATATAAGGGCTTTCTCCCATGAAACCAGTAACAGTAAAAGCAACGTTAAATGTACAAAATAAAAAATAAAAAACAAAAAATATTTGGAATACTGAATCAAATTTAAAATGGTTTTTCCACCACCATATATAAATAAACTAAATATTTAAATTAATGTGGGATTATAATTTAATAAAGTAAGTTTGGTAAAACAGAACAAAAATTGCTGCCTTCAAACTTAACTCCATTGTCCTTACATTACGAATTGGAAATATCAATCTCATTTTGAGTAAAATAGAGTCACTTTAGATTAAGACTCTTGTCAATAGCCCGTGAACGTAGTTCTATTGCGAAGATAGACAATAAACTAATATTGGACACATTAAAAAGGATCCAAATAAATAAATAAAAACCAAATAAAATCTTATGCTATTAATTTTAAAGTCATTACTCTATCTTATATTTTATTTTTAATGCTGAACACTCTCAGTGCCACTCGCTGCTTAGAAGCGCTCTCGGATTGTGGTATCTCAATGCGAAGAACACAATCATCAGATTGAAATAAATAAAACTTTGATTAGTAATAAATAAAAACTAAGTAAATTTTCATTAAATACTTAAAACAAATGTGAATGTTTTAGTTTTTTTTAACCATATTTTACAGTGTCAGTCACCAGTGACTGACGCGGTGTAAACGGAAATTTCAGTGTCGATCATCGATAACTGACGTGGCACTCACTCAGCTTATTAACACAAAGAGAAAATATGTATAATAAATAAAACACTTACCCAGAGAGGATATGATACACCAAAATATGGTTATCCAAATCATTAACTGCATGATACCTTTGCTTTCTGTTTAGAAGTTACTCATATGATATTAATTCAAAAATGGCTACTAAAACTTAAAATGTAGTGCAGATAGTTTACATTCTAAAATGAAACAGCCTTCAATTATAATTTCCCTTTATAAGCAGAAACATATAGTATACGTGTCATTGTACTTTTACTTCAGATAGAATATTCTTATAACGCCCTTGAATTTGAATATAGACTTTAAAAGCAGTCAATCAATAAGTTTATCTAGAAAAAATTATAATAAGCTATTTTTTTCGTTATTCATTGTAAATAAGTACGAAATATCTATCGCATTTTGAATCTTAATTTTATCATTACCCACAATCTTTAAAAAAATAAATGAATAAAAATATATTACACTAACATTTTATTCTTGAGAGGGTAAAGATTCGAAAAAAAAGTATTTTTGATAAAATTCTAAACGTTAGTACAATAGTTTACATTTAGGTATTTATAATTATCAATATTTTAATATGCATACGTAAAACGAGTACTTATTACTTAAAATCAGACGTTTAAAGTTGAGCGAAGAAAGCTTTATATCGCTAGTTGTGACCTTTGATTTCTTGTTTATGTAAAAAAGAACTCGACTTAAAATAATTCTCACGAAGAATTATCAAGAAGCTGTTTTTATTTTAACTTTAAATCCTACATAATGTTTAGTTGAATAAGTAAGAAAAATACAGTTCTTTTTGAATTAAACAATGTAATAGATATAAAAAAATATATATTTTTTTTTAATGTTGTTTACTCACAGACTTGATTGCTTTTGCAATTTTAATTAAAATATTAACTGCAAGACTATTAATTGCTATTTCTCAAAACTATTAATTACCACGCCCTGCAGTGATGTCACTGGACGGTGCACTATGCAAAGAAGTATGCACATTGCATGTTCATACCTGCCAACTCTCCCGCACTTTGCGGGAGATTTTATTTTCATATTTAAAGTGGTAGTAAATATATACTATTTTTTCTTTTATAAATTTAATTTTTAAATGATTTTGATCACCACTAGTCTTACAAAAATTAAGCTTATATATTAATATGCGTTACTATCATGGTTATTAAATTTATTTATTTTCAAATACAACGTATTTGTTTGCTTAAAATTGAAGTTGTAATTCCATTTTAATACCACTGGGAAAAATGATAATGGAAGGGATTAAAAGTTGGCACGTCTGCATGTTGGTAAGCTATGTAATCCATGGTCGTACTTTGTAATCTAAGTGTCTAAGTGTTACAAAACATTATATTTGGAGATGTTGCAAGCATTATAAATGATATAGAAATAGACTTACAAAGCATATTAAGCGCATTTAAAATTTAATTTTTTTTATATTTTGCTTAATAACCGGCGTGAGAATTTACGACTATCAATGTTTAACTCTGTAGCCTTGAAATTTTGAACACAATCGAGAAGATGGCTGAGCTCCTGTGTTACGTTTATGAGGTTTGTGTATTGACCTAATACAGGTCATTTGAATGTTAGGCAGTGGCAATTAACAAGTTGAGCGCCGCGTCAACCACCGGTCGCTGACACTGAAATTACATTTAGGCTGCGTCTGCCACCGCTTGCTGACACTGACCTTTCACATAGGCAGCAAAAAACAGCTGGCTGACAGCATATAACATGATATATAACTATGAAATTTACACTCTTTTATGGAATTGCTGAAAATTTATTCAAAATTTACTTAATTATTGTGATTCTTGGTTTAATAAATTCAATTTAGTAGATTTTTATCCACCACTATTTTTAAACAATTCGTAGGCTTGTATAATTCACCACTTTTATCAGAAATGCATACCTGCCAACTCTTCCGGATTTTCCGCAAGATTTTATTTTCATAATTAAAGTGGTAGCAATACTCAGGTTATTCCAATTAACTTTTTGAATTATAATGATAATTATAAATGAGTTTGATCACCACTTCATATAAATAATTATAATAAATATATAAAAGCATAACAATCCTTGCACAAGCGAATTTCAAAGGGACCATAATATAAATATATTATTGAGTCAGATAGTTTTTCGTTTATTGTTTTACTACCACTCTAAAAATCCATTCTCGGAAAGAGTGACAGTTGGCAGGTATGGATATGTTATGATAAACCATCAAAAAAAGATAGCAAAATCCATCTAATGTTTTCAAATTTAGTTTGTAGTTATTTACCGTGGCCAGAAGGGCAAGTCATGTAAAATTAGCGTGGCGCTCAACGTGTTAAAAGTAGATTGAACCGCAGGGCTGATTGTGCTCCGGATTTCCGGAATTTTCGCTAGCAGTGATCCGGAAGTTTCCGGAGATCGAAGATCCAGACGTTTCAAAAAATCATTCATCACAGAAGTTTCCGGAAATCAAATTTTCAAAGGTGGAACTTAAAAACACAGTTTAATTTATTTGTTTGTAAGGGAGAGCCATAGAGATACTGTATAAGCTTATATTCATGATTAATATTCATTTTTTATCGGTAAATAGTTGTTATAATCATAAATTCAAGAAGGAAAGACATATTTGTAAATTTTAATTACTTCTCCAGGTCATCATAGGTATTTGTAAATGGTATAGGTATGTGTAAAATTTTAAACATATTTTAAGTAAACTAAGAAATATTGAGAAAAAGGAAAAAAACCTTGTTTAAATTTTTTTCCAATTTTTCATTTTAAACTGTTTTTTTTTTTTTTTAACTCAAGAAATTTTCCGTAATTTTGACTTGGGCTCATAATCACCCCTGGAACCGGTCATGAAAAGGTATCACGCTGTCGCTGGCTAAATACGGTACTCCTACATACAGCATGTCTCACGGATGTCAGCTAACATACACACAAGTTATCACGATAGGTACAAGTGTTTCTCGTTCAACAAAATTGCACACGTAAAATAGATATTTACTCACTCTTAAAATGAATGAATTAATTCCCCTTCCCAAAAAAGAGTGAAGTTTTTGAACTCAACTTGAGTTGAATACATAATATCTGTTCGAGTCAAATATTTGCTGTGCGTTAAATCGAACTTGAGCTGCAGATATTTAATATTCAAGCGATACTTATTAAGTTTTTTTTTCTCGCTCAAGCATGATTTTGTGAGTGGCAACATAAACTGATAAGAAGAGATTCCATAATTAGTTGTGTGCGAGCTATAAGCTAGAATTTGTCTCGATATATTAAAAGAAGAAAACGATGTGGATTTTCGGTTGCTATGACGTTATGACGGAACAACTTGTGTAAATTAAAATTTTATGCTTTCTTTTATAAAATTTTTTTATTTTAATTGAGGTATGTACGACAAAATATTAAAATTTCTGATAGTCTCCAAACAGAAACAGACGCCGTTCTCTCTTCGTCTTTACGTTTTGTTGGATGTTTAATTTTTACTTGCGATTATGTGTTTAAATATTTTGAGTAAAGGAGAATTAAAAGATAATCTTATTAGAAGTAGTATTTCTGAAGAAGACACTATTTTACTTTTTGGTAAGTTAATATATTTCATTGTTCTTATTTTTAAAGTACTGCGTATTTACAGTATGTTATTTGCAATTAATATTTTCCATTTAAATTGCCTGTGAGTTCAGCGTTTTTAAATAAAATACTAGTCATTTAAATTCTTCTTCAACAGGAATTTATTAAAACTGAAATTGGGTCGGCAATTCAACGGCGTTTATAAAATAAAATATGAAATTTTGAAGTTCAACTGTAAGATCTATTCATTATTATATACGAATTATAAATGAAATATTAAAAATGTCGAAAATCGAAAAGAATAAAATGTCATATCTTCATAAGTCATCATTTCGCATAGGAAATATCCGTTTAGTTTCGACGAATGAAAGAAGTTATCCACAGGTTTTCACTCCTGTGGGCAAATACCATAGGATAAATTCAAATATTATGTTACTATATCTAAATATATATTGCTATATCAAATTTATATTGCGATAAAATATCTAAATTCAGTTATTTTATAATTTTATTCTACTATATTAAATACAATAACAATAATGCTAATACAATATACGCCGAAGAGCATTACATTATGACCACCCTCCCTCTATAACAATGGGCTCGCTCAGGTTTTCATGGCTTCTCGCCCAGGAACAATGTTTTCATGGGGCACATTAGGACCCATAATCCTCCTAGAACAAGCCCTGACGTCTATAAGCTAATTGAACATAGTTGCAGACTAGGTTCACCCATTCATGGCAACATTTTTTCCTGCGGGGGATGGTGTTTACCAACAGGATAATGCACGATGTCATAAGGGTCGAATCGTCGAGGAACATTCCAGTGACTCTCAAGTCATGTCTTAGCCCCCAAATTCCCCTGACCTTAACCCAATAGAGCATTTTTGGTCCTACTTGGAAAACCAAATTCGTGCTGTCACGCTACCCCCTCGCAATGTGAAGGAATTGCAAGACCAGTTGGTGAGCGCTTGGAACCAAATACCTCAGACTACCTATCAGCTCCTTGTGGAATCAATGCCACGGCGGGAGCTAGCAGTTTTGAGGGCTAAAGGTGGTCCTACATGTTATTAGCAGGGTGGTAATTTAAAAAAAAATTACAAATGTCTTATAATGTATATGAATTATCAAATTACTGTTGCGATTAGCCGTTTAAGGGATAAGCGTTGCATAATTTATTCTGAATCAAATTATTCTAAATCAAATTATTCTAAATCAATTTATTCTAATTTAAAGCATACAGAAGAGGTAACTAGAAGATATTCAATACACCTTTGATGCTTGCTTGACGTAGTACAAAACTGACATTTTTTGAAGTACGAAATTGGGGTCAGGAAATAAAATAGATGTAATGCAATCATCACTTCTTCAGCACTGACATTTGATCTAGAACTTGTATTTTTGTTAGAGTATTTGTTTGAAAAATATTCGTTACCTTTCGTGTCATCATCATATTTTTATTTTGAGATTTGTTTTGTTCTAAAAATAATATCAAGTGTGAACTTTCAATTTGTAATTTCTTAAGATTTAATGTAATGTCACCTAAACAAAAATCAGTGGAAAAAAAAACTGAGATTCATGATGAGTAGACCAAATAAAAAATTAATGAACCAAAAAATTGCTACGTTTATAGATAATTTCTAGATAAAAAACTGTTTCTAGATAATTGCAAAACCCAAAATATATCTTCCACGTGGAGACTATAAATATTTATTGTAATCATACTTAGTATTTATAAAATTTGTTACACCAAGCAAAATAGTCTCCAGAGATGAAAACAAAATATTATTTAGGTGCCATAATTCCTCTACTCTCTATAAAGGATTGTTGTTGTTGTTGTTTCTAATACCACTTCGCCAACAAGCGATTAGCTTGTGCAGCAGCTTCGTGAAACCAAGCGATTTTAAGGTAGAGGGTGAGTTTCTTGTTTTTGAGTGGTGCCATCTATTGCCAAGAGTACGACCTAAGTCACACACTTCACAACTCGTTCATAGGGTGGACCCATTCCTACATACATTCATTCATCCACAGATTGTAAATTTAACCTGAACCTGAGGACGATCAATCTCCAGTTTAGTACCCCCAAAGGTCAGGGAGCCTTCAGACGGCACGGTTTGAACACATGACATTTTGGACATAAGCTCAACCCCCTACTAACCAGGTTATCCCAGCCCTAAAAATGTTTATTTTCAGGAACATGTTTCCTGAGATAAGCCTTCAGAAGAATTTGTTTTTTCCTTACAACCATCTATTTAAGAATTTAGTTTATTGCTCTGAATGTTAAATTAGCTCCGTAACAAGACCTAAAATTAGTTTGGAAAAATTAGAGGCAAAAATATTAAGTGTATCAATGAAGTTTTTAAACCTCTAGTGATATTTAAATTCTCAATTAATTCATTTTAAGTGATTGGAGAAATCTTGAAAATGAAATGAAAATGCCTTGAAAACTATTGTCACATGATGAACAGGAAATTGATAAAGAATATAGTTAGGAAACTAGAATAAAAATTGTTACTTCTTCATGATCTTTAAACTTTTAATTCTCCAACTTTTTTCCTTTTAAAAGTTAATATGTATTAAATTTAATTTGATTAGAAAATTTGCTTTTTTTCGTAACTTTATGGTTCTATGTTCTGTTTCAATAATATTATCAATTATATTATTTGAAATGAAGACATTTTTCTTTTTTTCAATTATGCATTTTATGCCTATCTTGGTATAAAAAAATATTATTTATGGCTTCTTACTTAAACAATTTTACGATGGATAATTAGCAATTGTATGTAGTTTTTCTCTTTCCTTAGAAAATAATTTTTCTTCGTAAAGTTCGTTAATATTCTTCAGGAAGGGTCAAAATTTGATGGTGGTTAGTTGGTTCGGGTCAAAAGTCATTTTTTCTTTTTTTCAGTTTGGCATTTGAGCCTATCTTGGTACAAAAAAATTATTGTTT
Source organism: Parasteatoda tepidariorum (assembly GCF_043381705.1). Taxonomy (NCBI): domain Eukaryota; kingdom Metazoa; phylum Arthropoda; class Arachnida; order Araneae; family Theridiidae; genus Parasteatoda; species Parasteatoda tepidariorum. The sequence goes on from NC_092212.1 coordinate 19,061,670, forward strand.
ATGGCTTCTAACTTAACGATTTTATGATAGATAATTAGCAGTTGTATGCAATTTTTCTTTTTACTAAAAAAATCATTTTTCTACGGAGAGTTCGTCAGAAAAAATACAAATTATTCTTAGATCTGTTCGTTAGACAAAGACATTCCAAAAATAAAAGTTTCAGTTGAAAGCATTATCTTCCAAATAAGCCTAGATTTGTATTTCTGCAACTATCCTATCTATTCCGATTTTATAGCTAAAAATGACGTCCGATATTTCGAGCAAAATTATGATTTTTGTTCAAAATTTGACGTTTGGGAATAGGATATATATATTATTATTTTTTTTGTTGCTCTGATATTTTCGAATTATGTTATTTTTATATCGAATGGCTCCATTTTAAAGGGTTCGGTCAAAGAAATTTGACATTTTATTTCTTACATCCACCCGGCCTGTTAAATATTGACATGTGTGTTTTTTTAATTTTTGGTCTTTTGTAAAACTGCAGAAATAATTCCAATTTTACTAATTATAATAAATTTATGCAGCCTAAATTTTAGCATTAATTTTTTTCCAAACATTTCCGGAACGCATAATGTCATACCTAAGTCAATAGTATGTAGGCTATCATTATACTTGCATTTGGAATAAGGACAAGATATGATGACTTACAAGGACAAGGTTTACATTAAGATAACTTTTAAGTTAAGATAACTTTACAATGTCACAGCAAACATCACAAGGATTAGAAATCAGAAAAAAAACTTGGAATTATTTTGGTTAAGAACCACATTTTATTATTAATGACCGACCAAAACCAAAACAAAAAACCTCTTGATTCTTTTTATGCTGAATAGTATGATATATTCCTATTTTATGAAAAACAAACTATGATAAAAAGTGGGATTATACTGTAAAACATTCTTGAACTTTTTTACGAATTTCCACAAATAATAATGAGTATTAATAAACTTTATTAAATATTAATGCATATATTTCTAGCATTTTAGCAGTTTAATTAACATAATTTCTAATTTTTTACATTCAAATAATACATAAATTTAAAAGTTATAAGCGTGTAGAACGTATGTTGAACTTCTGGGGGTACTGGATTGGAGATCGATCGTTCTCTGATTCAGGTCAAAATTATGATCTGTGGATGAATGATTGAATGTATGAATGGGTCAGCTCTATAAACGGGTGCGACGTAAGATGCGGCAGAAGTCGAATTCTTGGCCATTCTTGGCCATGGCGCCACTGAAAAACAAGAAACGCACACTCTGCCTTAAATTTTTCTCGGTTTCACCCAGCAGGCCTGCCCGTGTGGCAGGTGGCATTAGAACCAACCAACGTATGAGCCACCTTCTCTAGATAAGATGTTTATTTTAATTGAGTCAAATTATAAAATTCCCCCTTACCGTTGTTTTGATCCAAGAAATTTGAATGAATTATTTAAGTCCTTTTTCAGCTTGGACTTTTTCATAAAAAATTTTATGAAAATTTGTTACATGACTGTAACAGATATTGGCTCATTTCATATATGGAACCATATATGAAAACTAAAAATATCGGTGCCAAATTTAACCGTAATGTAAAGTTTCGCGAGTTACCCGTCATTTTATTTTAAACAAAATCATGACAGAAGAATGTGGTAATTAAAGAATTTACATTAAGTTTTGAACACTTTACATCTTCCCAAAAGGAAATTTATTTTATTTCTCTTATATTTTGTAAAGAAATGTGAGATACTTAGAATTTTGCAACTCTAAAACGTTAAGTTATCTTCTTCTTTTTTCTTTGTCTCTCTCTTCTTTTTTCTTCTAACATCTCTTTTACAGCCATCTTTTGAATTGGAATAAATAAATAAATATTTTCTGTTGTTTATTTTTATATTTTTCTTCATGCAAATCCTAAACACCTCTTTTATAGGTTGTGCTTTGTTTATTTATTAATTTGAGTTTGGAACTCCGAGGCCGATAAATCATAAGTAAACCTAATTGCTGCAGGAATTAGCTCAGCACTAATTCTCACTCGTAACTTATAATCTCACTCTCTCATTGGTGCACACCTAAAATCACGCAATATTTTATTGCTTATGCTAGGTATTCTGAAATGTCTACACTTTGTATCTTTTAAATTCTGCTGAAAATAAATTAGAAAAATTGTACATGTAGAGAGGGTTGTAAAATAATAAAGCCAGATTGAAGGAAAACGCTTATCTAAATCTGTCAGACTAAAGAAGCCGGGATTGAAAAGAATTAAATCTGTCTGATTGTCGAGGGAAAATTGAAAGTGCTTCTGACATTCACTGTTTCATTGGGCAAACGATTAGGCCATTATGTGTTTTAATCACGGCTTCTTCAATTGCGATTCGTCAGGTTTCGATAGTACTTTTTGGGAACGGGATACAATGGCTGATTGAGCGTTGGGCTCATGTCCGTGAGGTCGTGAGTTCGATCCCTCCTACCTGTACAAAATCGGGACTGATGCACGATAAATATGTTGGAGTCGCAATGTTCTTCAAGTTCCCATAACCAATCAATACGTCTGAAGGTACTACATGGAAAATTGATCGTGCTCTTGCACAGTTCCTCAAAATTACAATCTGCTGATGGATGGTGTGTGAATGCGTCCTCCCTTTAGAACGGGCTTCGGTAAAATAAAAATAAAAATATGTGTTGCATTGAGTTTTCTATCTTTGTTATTGTATTTGCAACTTCAAAAAATATTTCAGGGTTCAAGTTAGTAGAAATTTATTTTAAAAAAAGTATTTTATCGCTGCTTTTCCTGAACTCTAAATTCTTATAAAGCAATTTAGGTCATTGCAAATGTTTTTATGATATTTAAAACATTTGATAAAGATTTTTTTTTTAAAAAATGAAACAAAAAGCACAAGTAAACATGTTAAGAATGCATTGTATTTATTTTGACACAGTAAAAATTTCAAAGGAAAAATAGTTAAAATATTTTGTGTATTTTATTTATATTTTTTAAAAGTGAAATTTTTAAAAAGATATTGGGTAACTGTGAAAACGAGAATTAAAGTAATCATAAATAAGAAAAAAAAGTTGTTATGAAAAATTTTAGTCAATGTTTTTTTCTATTTTATTTCTAATGATATTTCACTAATAATTTGGAATTGATCATTGTTTCTAATCATATTAAAATATATTATAAGGCAAGGACAATATTATTTAAAATCTCTAATTTTCAATTCTTTTAATAAATTACCACTAATTGAAAGGCTAAGTTTTTATTTGTAATAAGAGCATATTTTTATTATTTTTTAATAACGTTTTTAATTTAGGCTCTATACTGCTAATTTTAAAATTACATGTGCATTACATTTAAGCATTAATAAAACCAAGATTTATAATAATAATTAGAGCAAAGTAGCTTTCGTTCCTTTTAGCATAGCACTTTAATATCTTTACTTTTTAATTAAACTGAATATATATTTGAAGCACGAAGAGAGGTTTTTCTGAATTTTCAGACCTTATTTAAATTCCTACTGCTAAAAAATAGGTACAATAAGTATCGGAGAAGAGGTTATTTCTTTAAAAATTGTGTTTCAAATACGAGTAAATGATGTTTGCATCTTTCTTTCAAGGAGTGAGTAAAAGCTAAAGCGCAACGGCTTTATCGTATCGAAGATTGGGGAGTGCAGTCTCATCCTTGCCTACACCTTCATGGGTGAGAAAACTTCAAAACTGATTTTTAAAAAAAATAATTTAAAGTTAACTATACGAAATTTTAAGCAGTCTTGAGAATAGTTTGCCCCCACTCTTTAATTTTTCCAGGCTATGGAAACCCTGTATTTGGTGAGGTATCCTAATAGTAACTTTGGGTTTGAAGAGTCATTACACTCTAGGTATCTACACAGAAGAGTCATTACACTCTAGGTATCTACACCGAAGAGCCATTACATTATGACCACCCTTTTAATAACTTGTAGTACCACCTTTAGCCTTCAAAACTGCTAACTCCCGCCGTGGCATTGATTCCACAAGGTGCTGATAGGTAGTACCAAGCGCTCACCAACTAGTCCTACACTTCCCTCACATTGCGAGGGGGTAGCGTGGTAGCACGAATTTGGTTTTCCAAGTAGGATCACAAATGATCTATTGGATTAAGGTCAGGTGAATTTGGGGGCCAAGACATGACTTGAAAGTCACTGGAATGTTACTCGAACCAATCCATGATGATTCGACCCTTATGACATGATGCATTATCCCGTTGGTAAACACCATCCCCCGCTGGAAAAAACTGTTGCATTGAATAGGTGAACCTATTCTGCAACTATGTTCAAGTAGCTTACAGACGTCAGGGATTGTTCTATGAGGATTATGGGTCCTAATGTGTCCCATGAAAGCATTGCTCCTGGGCGAGAAGCCATGAAAACCTGGGCGAGCCCATTGTTATAGATGGAGGGTGGTCATAATGTAATGGCTCTTCGGTCGATATAATTGCGCATTTTTGAGAAGAAATTTTTTTTTTAACTAGTATAGGGCAAAATATATCCTCTTTTTATTCAAATTGTTACAGGAGAAATTCATATACGCAGTTTATTATTTGTAAACTTTTCTACCGTTTAATGGCTGCACTGGTCTGTAAATGTTTAACATATGACATTTATCAGCATCTGGTGTACCTTCCTTCACCGAATACAAGCGATATAGCCCATTCAACTGAAAATTAAAAAAAATAATGAATTCATATTGGTAGAAGATATGCAACATATTTATTAGTGTGTCATAACAGTTTGACCATCGAAATAATTCAAATATTTTTCTCTACTCAGAAGCTTTCATATCTTTTAAAAATTTTCATATAATATGTTTGCACGTATGATTTGAATATTAATTACTTCAAAAATAAATTGAAACTTTAAAAAATGATTTTTTAAATAAAGTTTCTACAAATAGAGCATTATCAAATAATTGAGATGGCAAAAAATATAAGGCTTACTTCCCTTCTGAATTGGATTTGAAATTTAACAGTGCTTTATTCTTTTATCCTAATTAGTAAAATTATTTAACAATTTTCTTAGTTTCCCTGTGGTTTCGAATAAGAAATAAACCCATCTAATTGCTAAGCAGTTCTTGTAGTTTGAAACCCCAAATGCTTATAATATTAAAAATAAAAGTCTTGAGTTCACTTAGGAGTTTTATTATATTATTTATTATATTATTTATTAGGAGTTTTATTATTATTAACTATATAAATAAAAAAAGAGCAAAAATTTTAAAATTTACTGCGCAAAATAAGTCAATAGCAAATGCAACATTTTATTAAGAGCAACAATGTCATTAACTCTTTGCTTTCTGTAATACTTTATACTTAGAAAAAGTATATAGATTTCTTTGTACTTTGAATCTAAATTGAAAGAATAACAATGGATTAAAACAGTATAAAATATATTTTTGAAAATAAGGATAAATATTATTTTAATAACATGTCTGGCAACTACTAAGCTTTTTAAAAATATTTAATAGAGTTTTAGACTATCAAAAACGCAAGCTTTCAGAATTTCGGATTAATTTGCTAACATTTTAAAAGACACATTTGCTTCTCAAAAAACCTCATCAAGAAAAAACTAGATTAAGGTCGCCTTTTATTTGCACCTTTGAATGACTTGCAGTTGAATGAAAAATAACTTTAAATCAACTTTTCTAAACAAAGAATCATATGTTAAAGCGTATTATAGAAAAAATTTCCCACAAAACGCAAAAAGTTTTAATTCTCGTATTAGTACAATAATAAAAGTTTTTTTACATGTGTTTCGCATAAGCCACATTATTTTAAATTTTTTTGCTGTAATTTTTAATGTTTCATATCTGCTCTATTACTTTTAAGTGTTTCACATCAGCTCTACTATTTTGATATTTTCACATCAGCTCCAATATTTTGATATTTTCTCAGTATCCCTATTATTTTAAATGTTTCAAAATATAGTTCCAATATTTTGAGAGTTTTACACTAGCCTGAATAGTTTGAGTATCTGTTCCAATTGCTTCCTTCTAAATCTGACATTCTATTTATATTAACTTTAATTAAACGGCAAATACAGGGTTTCCATGATTCTTATTTTTTTTAATGATATTTATTTTTTTCTAAAAAGAAATACGAGGTGGTTTCCACAAATGATAAAAATTGGTCTTCCTTACGATTAAGACCTTAGGAGCATAATTTATACAAAATATATTTTTTCATTATTTTGTATTTATTTAGGTCAAAATAAGAGAAAAACATTAAAGTTACCATTTCAATAACTTATGGTTATGAAATAAATCATACGACATCGTTGTCTTTTTCGGCATTGAGGTTAAAAAATTTTAAATAGAATAATTTTTCAACAAACACTAATTTTTGAAATTTGAACTTAGTTGCAGTTATTTAGATCTAAAAGAAAAAGTTATTCATCATTGAAATTTCTTTAATTTGCGAAACCAATTGTTGATAAATTTTTTAGTGTGAAGGAATAATTTTTTATGGATTTTATATTTAAGTACAGATCTAATTTTGGAAGTTTAACATATATTTTTAATAAGTATTTGATCATTTCTAATAATTTAAAAATATCAAATTTCCAATATCCTTGTGACATTTCATCCACAATTCTTACAATCAACATCGTACAAATTTTACCAATAAAACATTTTACGAAGATTCGAAGAAATCTTGGTATTGAGCATGAAATTAAAATACATACTTGGTTTCTGCGTACTCCCTTGTGTCTTCTGCATATCAGCCGAGTAATTCCTTCATCACATGGTGGAAAATTCAAGGAACCCTCATACCTGTAGAATGGACACCCATTGTCAATCAGATCTTCCAGATAAATCTTGCCCTGTCTATGCGAATTACTTCTATTCAGATGAATTTCTCCTTCGAAACTTTGTCCTGCATATTGAAATGAGTCCATCTGGGACAAAATGTTGTATATCGCTGAGTTTATTTGACTGCTTTCCTAGGAATTGAGAAAGCATGATTAAGTTTCTTTTTTTAAAGTATATTTTGACTCTTTCATAAATATATAGATTTATCTCAAAAGTCTTTTTAGAGTTCATTTTTTACATGGTAGTACCAATTGGTTATGCAGCAATTGATTTGATATAAAGGTCCATGTCATACTGAATTATGCAAAGCATATTTCCTAACATTTAAAAACCAAGTTATTTTCTTATTTAATCCTTCTTCTATAAATAAAAATCATCAATATAATCTGTAACTTTTTCATACTACAACTTTGAATTGAGAACAGAATAAAATCTATTTTTAGATATTCCCTCTACATCTGCCTAACCAACGCCTCCTGTAACTGAAAGCCTCCACACGGTTTTTTATAGATAATCTGATCAGACCACTATAAAGGATATCCACTTTTCGAACGAGTCATTTAATACAAAATCTAGTTAAAATAAGAAAGTGGTAGCAAATATATGACTAAAAATTTGTTTTATTTATGAATATTATTGGTTTGCCTTTTTCATTTGTCAACCACTGCAAATTCAATTATCAAATATATATGATCAATTTCTCTTAATTACTTTTATAAAAGGTTTTGGGTTCATGCGCACAACTGGTTCACTTTTTAAGCAGTCTGCGCGTACTACTTATAAAAGACCGTGTGGAGGCTTTTTGATGTAGGAGGTTATGGCCTAACACATTAGCATAGTATTCAAAAACCGTTATATGGATGCTAATGTTTTGGATTCATGAATATTTTTTTATTATTTCTCACGTTTTCTCTTTCGCCAACATATTTGAATGTATAAGGCTAAGAAAAATAGCCTTGGCATTAAAATTAATCAATTAATAGCATGGATTCCTTAATTTTTCTCAACGAAAACAATACTAGCGCACACAAGACGCTCTATTTTTGATTTCTTGGTAGACGGATGCGTCTTGTGGAGCTCAGCCCTGCAACCACACTCTCCAAGCCATTTTCTAAACTTATTAATTTATATGTATACAAAAATTAATTTTTTTTATCTCTGGAGCTCCATATGATTCCATATTTCTAAAATAAAATATTTCATTATAATTTGATTCTTAATTAGCAAACTTATGATTTCTGATAACTAGTTGCTTACTTACTTTACTCCGGAATAAAATATTTTCAAGATAGTAATACGCCAACACCAAATTCAACGATTGATGGGATTGAACCCAGGACAGTGCCCTACCAACGCAGGCTATCCCGGCCTTGAATGGTTAACTATAGTTTTTTGTAATTACATGAAGTATAAAGATATAATTTTGTAACTACTTCGTACAAAAGAACCGGGTTAAGAGCAAGTTTTGAGCGTGGTACTAACAATCGTTATAAAGACAGATAATAAAAAAACAATTTTTATACCTTCAGAAATCCTGCAACTGTAACATATTTTTCCTCGTTTTGATGAATAAAGCGAGTCTGTTAAAAAAAGGAAAAAAAAAGGTTAGAAAATGATTAGCATATGTAAATATAGTAAGAAAAATTAATAGTAATAAAGTAATTCCTCCGTATGTGTAAATTACGCTCTTGGCGTTGGAGCATCTCCCTTGGCGCACTGTAATTACGACACTTTGGCAAGCACAACCTTTTCTAAACGCTAAAACTAAACTCAGCGCCGCGACAGCCCATGAGAGCTAAGGCCTACTGTGCCCATCTCAGTTTTCTTGACCTTGGGCTCTGGGGTGCAGGAGCAGATGTTCCGATCAGCCGAATGCGGAACCCCCAGTGTTTAGTTCCCAAGCATGCTTGGTACTCATTCATCGACCCACTAAAGGGATAAAAAGTTGAGTCCGCCTTGCCCGGCCCGAGGATCGAACCAGGGACCTGTGGCACGACAGCGCGAAGGGCTACCGCTCAGCCACCGGGCGTCTTTCTAAACGCTAATAAACTCATTTTAATAAAAATAAAAATAAAAATTTTGTTCTTCATTTACGCTACCACCGCACATTTTGGTCCTTAGTGACCCGAAGGTGATCCAGATCCTGTGGAATGCGGAATAATTAACGTGTTATGATTGAATTTAATAAATTCATTCCGCTAAATATGGCAAATATCATAGGGCTAAACCGCAAGCGTGGCAGCATCAAAACCCAGCTGACGAAATTAAATAATGTCCTTACAGAAAGTCAAGACAAGATGGACATTTCTGAGCTTCAGGCTCAATTGGATATTGTGCTTAGTATCCAACAGAAGTTTGAAACACTAAAAGATAGCTACTACGAAATCGCAAAGGAAGACTTCCAGAAAGTCGAAGCCTCTGTCTTCGAAGTGGATGACGACATGCAAAAATTAGAGGGTAAGCCTCAAAACCTCTATTTATATATTAAAAACTATAAACATTGACTCTGGGCAAAATCAAAATGTTGATAATTCTATCATCAGTAATCAGCCTAAAAAGGCGTTAATTAAACTTCCTTTTTTCTGCGGAAAATTCAAGGAATGGAACATGTTCTAAACGCAACTCAATAGCCTAATTTGTGAAAATCTTGATTTTCTGACCATGAAAAACTGCATTATGTACGAGGATCTCTTAAAAAAGGAGCTAAAATCATAGAAACTGTTGACGATAACTTTTCTTCTCTATTTAAAGCGTTAGAACGCCATGAAAACAAAAGAATGATTGTTAACTGTCACATCAAAAACATTTTAAACATCCATCCCTTAAAGCATGAATCAGGCAAAGATCTCCGTAATATATTGGATAATATTTTGAAAAACCTCAGATCATTAAAAATTTTAGATTTCGAACGAGATAAATTATTCAACTCTTTATTATTAAATATAGTACTCTATAAATTAGGCACTCGCAAATCCCGCAAACAATTTGAACAGCAACACCCGCAAACAATTTGAACAAATGTTCAGGATGTTTAAGGTTAATCCTTCGCAAACCAAGCTTCAAAGAATTCTATGGAAGAACAGTTAAACCGCACCAACTACAGTTTATGAGTTGTGAACTGTAACATACGGAACAGCATCCGCTCCATACTTAGCAGCAAGGGTTCTGTAGCAACTTGCCCTGGAGGAGCAAAAGGACTTTCCTTTAGCGTCAAAGGCAGTACTTAAAGATTTTTTTATGGATTACCGCCTCTCTGGTGCTCCGGAACTTAGCGAGTTCGAAAAACTCAAATAAGAATTGACACAGCTACTCCAACGAGGAAGCATGACTTTGCACAAATGGTGCTCCAATACGGCTTCATCATTTGAACTTAAGAAATTCTCACTTGAAAGAAATTCTGATGAGATAATGAACAGTTTAACAGATTCCTTTACGTATACGGTTGCCTCCAGTACAGATTGCAACTGCACCAAATGAGGTGAGCTTTTACAAATAGCTCGAATCTATGACCCACTAGGACTTCTATAACCTGTCATTGCCAAAGCTAAAATATTTATGCAGCAATTGGGGTTGCTTCAACTGGACTGGAGCGGAACACGAAACTCTACCACCAGGTGTGTCCAAACAATGGGAAAATTTCATTAAAACTCTACCAGATGTAGAATCCATTCATGTTCCCAGATGTATCTTAAGTTCGTGCAAGGTTCGTAGTGTTGCACAGATTTGCAGACGAATCTTCAAAGACATATGGAACCGTGATATACTTACAAAATGTATCTAACTCCAATGAAGTAACTACCCAATTTCTTTGTAGTAAATCACGGGTGTGCACCAACCAAATCCATAACAATCACTAGGCTCGAGCTTTGCTCCTGTCTGCTTCTCTCAAAACTTGCACAGAAGGTCATAGCTGCTATAAGTCTCGAAATAGACTCAGTTTTATTATATTCAGATTCAACAATAGCCCTAGCATGGATAAACTCTCCTTCTTCTTAGCTCAAAATATTTGTAAGCAACCGAGTGTCTCAAATTCAGCAACTATCCAAAGATTTCCACTGGAAACACATTCCATCAGAACTTAACCTCGCAAAATTGATTTCCTGAGGACTTAATGTTACGGCCCTTGCAGCCAGTGAATTGTGGTTTAAAGGACCAACTTTTTGAAATTAAACTTACCTGATCTTCAGAGTGGGAAAATTTCTAGTGGCTCAACCGACAAACTTTATAGTGATGAGTTGAAGCCAGTTTCCAAAATAACTTTGATTTTAAGTAATGACTCTAAATTTTTAGATGATTTTCTAGTTGTCACTAATGACTTTCACAAGTTAATCAGAATTCTAGCATTTACTTTTAGGATTGCCCAAATCTGCAAATTTCCTGAAAGGGTAAGAGGATTTCCCAAGCAGGAGGAATACATGAACGCGGAAAAGGTGGTCTTAAAAATTTTCCAGGTGAAGTATTTTTCTTCTGAGATCTCTGCTTTAGAAAACCGATGGCCAGTTCCATCTACTAGTAAGTTAAAATTTCTTAATCCTTTCATAGATCCATCCGTTGGACTAATTAGGGTAGGTGGTAGACTTGCGCATTCCAATTTAAATTTTAATAAGAAGCATCCACTTATTCTTCGGACGGGAAATAAATTAGTTAAGCTCATATTTCAGTACTATCATAAACAAGATTTCCATGTAGGCCCTCATGCCGATCTATATACTGTACGTTTAAAATATTGGCCCATTGGTGGTAGGAATGGAACATGCAAAGTTGTTCACGAGTGTGTAGAATGCTACAGGAACAAGCCAGTTGTCGCAAATCAAATTATGGGAGACCTTCTTGCAGAAAGAGTTACACCTAGTTCAGCATTTTCAAATGCAGGAATTGATTTATGTGGACCGCTTGAAATGAAATATAGGGGACAGAGAAAGGGTACTCTTCAGAAAATATCTGTTGCTTTATTTATATGTATGGCAACCAAAGCTGTACACATAGAGTTTGTCTCAGATTGAATGTTCGAAGCTCTAATCGCAACCATAAAAAGATTTTTTGCGCTTCGTGGCAAAAGCTCCATGATTTTTAGCGACAATGCGACTAATTTTACAGGAGATTCCGCCGAACTTAAACGCTTATACGAACTAATGTTAGGTAGCGAAGATATTTCGAATATGCTTTCCTCCGAGGATATCAGATGGAAATTTTTGCCTCCTAGGGCTCCCAACTTTCGGGGTCTTTAGAGGCGGGCGTTAAAACTTCCAAATATCATTTTACGAGAGTGGTAGGATCCGCAAGACTAACGCTTGAAGAGTCTTTACCAGTAATCATCAAAGAGAGGGAGGGCATACTCAATTCGCGAATTCTCAACCCCCTACCCACTGATACTGACGAATTTCAAGTTTTAACTCCGGGCTATTTCCTTATAGGAAAACCTATAAATTCGACACCAGAACCTAAAATCATCCGCAAAAGAGGTAATCTTCTTAACAGATGGCAAAAAGTTTCAAAAATTAGTGCAAACTATTTGGAGACATTGGCAAAGCAGTTATTTGAACCATTTGCAACAGCGCTTCAAAGTGGCTGCTCAAAAAACAAAATTTATGTTCTGGCATGCTAGTTCTTGAGATGGACATCCAACTTCCAACTAATCAGTGGTTTTTAGGTCGAATCACATTGTTTGTCATCGGTAGTAAATTGTTTGCCATTGGTAGTAAAATAACATTTGTAGGGATAAATTATAAGCAGAAATCTTTTCGGTTTAGTCTGCACCTAAGTTTTGAATACAAGAATAATCTGATTTTTTAACTATGTACCTAAATATGTTATGGGGTTCAAAACCTTGAAATTTATTAAAACAAGAATGAAGTGTCAACAAAACATACCACTCATGCCACTTTAAAAATAAAAACTTGGAAAAATCTAATATGTTGTTAGCATAGTGCATAAGAGGGGAGAAGGATTTTATCATTAAATACTCTATAATAATAGCATAGTCTATGAATGGGATATCGAATGACGAATCAGCTTAACGTCGCAGGTGTCGGGTAACTAAATGATTTTTTTATGCTTACTTCCATGGTATGTCTTCCACCATTTATCACGTCTTCTGATCCTTCGTGTGTTTTGTTACCCCAATTGAAGTGAAAGTGTTGAAATGTATAATTCTTACCATCAAGTTTGATTGATCTTTCAACTCCGTCTTGAGGTGTTACAAGAACTGAAAAACACAGTATTGTAAAAGAATTTAAATACAATTTAAAGTAACATTATTTTTAACCTGACTATTTGCGATTACTGTAGAATCAAGAATTACTGTAAGAGTTGCAATCTATTAAATTTTTTAAAACACATAATCTTTAGCCTCTTTTGTTGTCATAAAGGATTTTAATACCTGAGGTAGGACATTTGGTTGGTTATTTCTTCTAATTTGTTTGTTTATATTATAAGAAATTATCACAACGAGAACATATCCTTTAGCAATATATTCTATATTAGACTACATCCTATATCCTTCCTTAACTGATCAATGTCTCATTATATCGTCTTTTATGCATGCTTTTGACTTATTTATATAAAGATACTTATTGTTGATCAAATTATCAATGTGGTTTTTACCATGCTTAGTAAATTGTTAATCAAATATTACTAGCATGTAGCAGAGTTAGCCGTCGATTACAGTAATCGATTATAACTGTAATTGATTACAGATAATTACAGCTATGTAATCAATTACTTGTAATCACGATTACAAGTAATCAGAATTTTTGATTACATCAGAGTAGAGCGAAAATGTAATCGATTACATTTTTCAATTACAGTAATCAATTACTTGTAATCATGATTACAAAGTTTGATTACAGCTGTAATCATGATTACATAGTCGATTACAGTAATCAATTACTTGTGATCGTGATTGAAACTTTCAAAAAATTTCGATTACAGCTGTAATCATGATTACAATATTGATTACAGTAATCAATTACTTATAATCTTGATCACAGCTGTAATCAAAATTTGGATTACTACTGTAATCATGATTCCAAGTAATTGCAATTGCTAGTAATCACAATACGAAGGATTACGAGTAATTATGATTACAAGTAATCGAAATATATGATTACATGTAATCATGATTACATGTAATCGTGATTACATGTAATTTGATTTCATGTAATTGTGGTTACTTGTAATAAAACTATATGATTACATGTAATCATGATTACATGTAATTTGATTTCATGTAATTGTGGTTACTTGTAATAAAACTATATGATTACAAGTTATGACGATTATATACTATATGCAAATTCATTATGTAAGTATATATGAGTTTACATATTTTTATGTACATAGAATGTACGCATGCATGAACGTACAATTTGTGATTCCTTTATATAAAATGTATACTCAAACGTTGTTTGTACGTACAATCTATATAATTATATTGTAATATACTTGATGCAATACGTATATGCTGAATACATATAATTATTCATTTATGATACATGCACGCATGTATGTTAGTTTGTATGAAAATGCAATGCTTTGTATCTTTGTATACATAGACAATATATGTATGAACGTATATGAAAATAATGTTTATACGTTTGCATACTTTTATGTACTTAAGTACATACATTGTATAAATTTAAGATGGGAGAAGGATTTAATCATTAAATACTCTATAATAATAGCATAGTCTATGAATGGGATATCGATTGACGAATCAGCTTAACGTCGCAGGTGTCGGGAAACTAAATGATTTTTTTATGCTTACTTCCATGGTATGTCTTCCACCATTTATCACGTCTTCTGATCCTTCGTGTGCTTCGTGTTCTGATCCGCACGTATATACAATGTACGTATGATAAAATTGTACGTATTTACATACAATATGTAGGAATGTTGTTTAAAGGTACAATATATGCAAATAGTAGCGTAAATATATTGCATTCATGTATGCATATGCATTTATATGTACATCGATTTATGTATAGGCAAAGTATGTACTTATGTACAACGTGCGTATGTACTTATGTACAACTTACGTATGTACTTGTATAACTACATACTTTGTTAATACTTATGCGCATGTAATGTATGGATGTACACAAAAAATAGTTACATGCACAATGTACATACAACGGATACATGTATGTATACATGCATGAGTACATCTAAGTATATGTAATTACAATATACACATACATTGTGCATGCATTAAAAAAATTTATGTAAGTAAAGTTATTAAAGTTAGTTTTAAAATTTATTCTAATGCGTATAAAACTCAACCTCATATTTTTTAGAAAGCAAACGATAATCTTATTTTAAATTTCTAAATATTTATATCCGCACATAAAATTTACAGTTTTTCTTTTTTGTCATTTAAAAAATTTGTATGAACCATGCATTATGTTATAAAAAACTAAATCTGTATTGTCAAACATTTCATGAAAATACCTGAAAATAATTTTTTATTCAAAGAATTTTAGAATGATATGGAACAATTAAAGCTGAAAACTAAATTTATGCATTTTATTTATTACATTGTACACATATTTAGACATAAATGTAATGTACATATGTATGCATGTAATGTATGTACAATGTATGTATATACATTCATGCATATATAGTACATATGGATATGCATACATAGAACATACGTGCATTGAACACATATTTAGACATAAATGTAATGTACATATGTATACGTGTAATATATGTACAATGTATGTATATACATTCATGCATGGTACATGCATATATAGTACAAATGGATATGCATACATGGAACATACGTGTATTGTACATGTGTAGATACATTCATTAGACATATATACATTGCAGCATATGCATAGATTGGGATAGCATGCATGTACACATGTAAAATTTGTACGAAAGAATTATGGTCAATATATTTTTGCACATATGTACTGTATATGTACGCACATATGTACATTATATGAACATTATATGTTCATTTCATCATATGTACATTATATGAATATGAATCTGTACACTATGTGTATATACATCTGTACAATATATGCATCTCAAATGTGTGTATGTACATATAGTATGTATGCCGAATGTAAGTATGAATATATGTAAAATATAAATACGCCCAGTGTACGTACAATCGTACACAAATGTATTATGCATATTTGGATACATACATTGAACATGAACATATTGTGTATATGTACATCCATACATTGGAAATGCATATCATGTACTTGTATACATACATATATTGTGCATACTACATATACCTATATTGTACACATATACATATATTATACTGTTCATAAATAAATTGTACATGCATGCAAGGGACATACATTGTACAGACAATGTATGTATGTTTGCACAAACAACAAGTACTTGTATATACATGCGTACATGAACATAGATATACATTTTACATATACAAATATTTGCACAAAATGCATATATTCATTGTGCATAAATGTACATGTCTACATTGTTTGCACATACATACGTAATTATTAGCTATATACATACTTATATATATTTAATACTTACAATATAAGTGTATGTACATGCGTGTGAAACTAAAATGTCTGTACATATGCACTAGATAAAATCATATGAACATACATTTTAGTTACATTCATTTGTACGTATAAAAATACGTAAAAAAATGCAGTACATGTAAATACGTGCAAAATGTATCGTAAAATACATTATACTATCTACTGTAAAATATATTAATTTAAAAGAATACAATAGTCTTGTAATCGTGTATTTATATTACATTTAATCATGTATTTTGCTTACTTGTAATCATAATTACTCGTAATCGTTTCTGTTGTGATATCTTATAATCGCAATTACTTGGAATCATGATTACAGTTGTAATCCAAATTTTGATTACAGCTGTGATCAAGATTACAAGTAATTGATTACTGTAATCAATATTGTAATCATGATTACAGCTGTAATCAAAATTTTGTGAAAGTTGTAATCACGATTACAAGTAATTGATTACTGTAATCGACTATGTAATCATGATTACAGCTGTAATCAAAATTGTAATCACGATTACAAGTAATTGATTACTGTAATCAAAAATTTTAATCGATTACATTTTTGGCCAACTATGGCATGTAGGTATTTTATTTTATAACCGTTGATGACCCAATTTTATTTTTTAGGTAACGGCTTCTCAGCTCTGTAGCCTTGTAATTTTGAGCGCAATCCAGAAGACAAGAGAACCTCTGCATCAAGTATTAGACGAAATTTTCCTTCGTGGAAGACTTATTTGATTACCCGCATTTGCGTAACATGGAGAGGAAAATCACGAAAACCTACCAGTCTGTGGCGTTTTCCACTGACGGCAAGGGGAGTCTAACCCGTGATCCGCCTACCACTGAGGATATTTTTTGTCAGTACTGTGGTCGGTGAGAGTCGGGTGTGGAATGTAGCATACATGTAGCTCTACCGCCGCTCTAGCATGTATGTAGTAATATTTGATTAATAGTTTACCATGTACGCGAACATGTTTACGTTGCTGTTGTTTCTAATGACACTTGGGCAAGCAAAGATTGGCAGCCTTGCTTTCGTTTGATAAGAGAGCATTGCTATGGTGAAAGTGCGACACATCAACTTCCTGAGAGAAGGCAGCACCACTTCATTTTACTAACATGTATTTGGTTTATCCTAAGGGACTCGAGGACTGGAGCCCAGTCCTTATCTCTGAACCATCTAGCTACCATAGCCCGAATATGTATATATTTATTGTTGATCAAATTGCTTTCTTATCACATTTAGTAAAGAAATATTCAAAATCTACTAATTTTAAGAACGCGCCTTTAAAAGGAGCCCAAAAGTTTGGAAATATAGTAAATTATAATTCAAAATTGGCGATAATGAAATACATGGTAAACTTTTTTTTAAATGAGTAAATCTTTATCGAGTCAAAACAGAAAGCAAAACTTACTCGTAAAATCAGTGTTCATTATCGAGACGTTGGTAATAGGTTCATCGTAGCCATGAAGTTCAAGTCTCTGACGCTCTCCACTTCTCACAGTTTCTCTCGTTATTATGTTTATTGGAGATTGAGATGTTCCATTGCAATTAG
The DNA here is from genome assembly GCF_043381705.1 of Parasteatoda tepidariorum. Classification (NCBI taxonomy): domain Eukaryota; kingdom Metazoa; phylum Arthropoda; class Arachnida; order Araneae; family Theridiidae; genus Parasteatoda; species Parasteatoda tepidariorum. Next base: position 19,079,583 of record NC_092212.1, read on the forward strand.
GATACTTCTCACCCCAATGCAGCGGACCTAATGGAAGTAATTCAAATAAGTATGTAAAACTGCAGGTATAATCTGATGCATAAGACTGGATTTTGTTTCCATTTTTTGTTCGAATATGTTTAAATTTTGTTAATCCGGGACTTCTAAGATTACGTTACAAACTCTCCTGTGTACGCTTTTCCTTTTTTGCTGAAATTGGGGGTGATTTCCCGCCAAAGTGACGGGCTGAAGTTATGCCCTCTATCTCTCGTGCTTGTGATATTTCCATGCCGAAGCGTTGTTCAAAAGTAATGCACCAAAACGATTAAAACAATCTACACTCTGTAACAAAAAAATCGACGTACCAAGAAGCACTCAACCGATTGCTTTGAAATTTCGTATCCATGAATGTTTTGAACAGATATGACTGCAATGATGCCGACTGGGGACGTATAGTCTTTAGCGACGAATCCCGCTTCCAACTGTGTCCTGACGATCATCGAAGATGTGTTTGGAGACGCACAGGGCAGAGAGAGGATCCTGCCTTCACTATTGCACGCCACACCGGCCCTCAACAAGGCATTATGGTCTGGGGTGCCATTTCCTTTGACAGCCGGACCCCTTTGGTCGTCATTAGAGGTACACTTACTGCACAGCGGTACGTCGACGACATCCTAAGACCTGTTTTGCTACCGTTCCTTTTGCAGCGCCCTGGGCTGGTTTTTCAGCAGGACAATGCCAGACCACATACGGCACGTGTTGCTATGAACTGTCTGCAAGCTTGTCAAACTCTTCCTTGGCCTGCCAGATCACCAGATCTCTCTCCCATCGAGCATGTCTGGGATATGATGGGAAGGCGATTGCATCTGGCACGGAATGTTGATGACCTCTTTCGACAATTGGATCGAATTAGGCAGGAAATGCTGTAAGAGATCATCCGGGGGCTTTATCGGTCTATGCCACGCCGTGTAGCAGCTTGTATCCAGGCTAGAGGCGGGTCAACACCTTATTGAACTGTTATTGTAACTCTACAATAAATTATTCAATTTTTCTGAAATTTTAATCATTTACTATTCTGTTCATTGTCTTCCTATCCACCAATTTTCGTTTCAATCAGGAAACTCTTTCTTGGTGCGTCGATTTTTTTTGTTATAGAGTGTATTTATAATACGCGGAATCATGTTTATTGCTCAATCTGTAATCCAGATGATAGTGCCAGACTATCTGTCATGTGTTAGATAGTTTATTTAAAGCTAGAAGTCAGTTCTCAAACATGTAAAATAAAAATTTACCCATAAATTAAAAATGAGTTTATATACTTTACATACGTAGTTTTATATAAACTTTGTAAGATTTAAGTTTACGTCAATTTGATGAATTCAGTTAGTCAGTTGTAACACAGATATTGAATTCGCAAATACTTTTGGTTTTTTGTATTTATTTAAAACATTTTGTTCCCTTCTTCTTTTTCTATTATTTTAATTTTTTTAAAGTGCATACCCTGTCCTTTATACTTGCAACTATTTATGGACCTGATGTTGCTATTTCAATAAGTGAGACTTGTTTATTAGGTATTTTTTATGTTTAATCAAAGAAGAATTTTCACAACTATATGGAGCGAATATTTCTAGAGTTGAAAGTATTGTCACGTATAAAAATTACTACTCTTGACGCGTAATTAGGTACTCTTTTTATTACCACGTTTATATCAACTTGCCTTCGTGTATGTCTGTTCGGATAGAATTTTGTAATCGATTTTACATATATTATACTGTTC